>NC_142034.1:68910336-69074265 GCF_982192425.1 Myodes glareolus
GGAAGTCATGGTAAAGGAGATTAAAGCAGCTGTCCTGTCGCATGCACAGTTCAGGGCACGGAGAGAACAAAGCGTGCATCCTTACTGCTCAACTCGCTTGCTCTACTCTCACATAATTCAGGACCCAACCCATGAATGGTGATGGCCACATTTACGGCGGGACTTCCCACCCTCATTAATCCAGTTATGGAACTCCCTCAGTGACATAGCTGCAGGCCATCTAACCTAGACTATTCCTCATTCAGACTCTTTTCCCAGATGGCTCTAGGTCTAGTGAGATAATAGGTACAACTATTTACAATATGGAAACCCAAATTTCTGCCCACAAACAACTGGATTAGTAAATTCCTATCTAGAGGAGTCCTATGGCTCATGCCTGTACTCCCAGCACTTGAGAAACTGAGATGGTAGGATTTCCATCCATGAGTTTAAGGTCAGACTGAGCCATATAGTGTGAGACTCTGCATTTACAAAAAAGAACACGTGTGCATGCTCACACACACACACACACACACACACACACACACACGAAGAATGGGGTTGCATTCAGTCCTAAGTAAAGAAAACTCTACCATGTGTGACAACACGGGTGAGCATGGATGCCCCACTGTGAAATAAGTGGGGCGCTGAAAGACAACTATATGACCAGAGGGTAGAAGTGTGGCTGTGAGGACACGAGGGTGGGGCTGTGGAGGGAGAAGACGGTAAAGGACAGGAAGTGCAGGAAAAGTGCAGGAAGTCAGGAAACAGGAGTGCAGTCTGGATTCTAACTGCACTTCAGAGCATTGCTCAGTGTCCTTGAGATCCGCTCAGAGGGAACTTGTGAGTGTTCTCATCATGAAAGAGAGTCCTTGGGCAAGAGGATGGTGTACCAACTAGCCTGAGGGCTACTGTCATCTCATGATGTGTGTACATGTGTTTATATTTACATGAATACTCCAAATCTATACCACTTGGTGGGTCAAACCTCAACAGAGCTGGAAAAGTTATGTGTGGGGGTGGGTATACAGGAAAGCTGGGTATAAAGGTGGGGGGTGCTATCAATGTTGAAGTGTCCTGTGAGTGTGTTTTGAGAGTGATGAGTGTGTGTGTGTGTGTGTGTGTGTGTGTGTGTGTGTGTGCATATCCACCCTCATAGTCCACACAAAGAAATTTGAGCTTGGAAACACACACACACACACACACACACACACACACACCCCAATGAGAATAAGACTGATAGGCACAAAAATAGTTCCCGGGAGCTACACAGCATAATCCGGATTTAGAAGAAAATAAATTATTTGATCTGTCACTCTAATGTCAGCAGGTCACTCCCAGTCGGCCAACTCTCACCCTGTTATTTCAGTCTGGGGATAAAGAGAGGCAGAGATGTTAGCCATGGGGCAGGAGCCTCTGGGGAGAAAGAGAGGTCAGCAAAGAGACCCTACTTGGCTCGAGAGTCTTGCTGCAGCCTGAGTCTTCCATGGCTGCAGCTGGAAAGCAGACAGCTAGGATTGCCTTGGGAAGCCTTGACGACCCCCTTCTCCTGCGTGGAGAACCCCCTCCCCTGAGCTGCCCTGAGCTGCCCCACCCAACATATTATTATGCCTAGTTGCATTGTGCAACTGTAGTCTGTGTGTTCTTGCAATCAAATGCTTTCCGGCCTAAAAGATTTTCATTCTTCTGTGTGGGATAATACTTTAAGCTTTTATTGTATAATTCCTTGGGGGAGCTTGAAGATCAGCAGGTGGAAGTGGTGCCCCATGGGATGAGAACATGGACAGAAGCTGTTAGATTTTTTAAAGCTACAGAAAGAGCCTGCGCACTCCCGGGTGAAGCCGGTGAGGAAGGAGCTAGCATGGAAATGGAAAAGTTAAGAGAGGTGCTGGGGCTGGGGGGTTCCAGCTCGGTGGGAAAGGTGGGTGCTTCCCACTCATAAGATCCTGGAGTCAACCTTCTGAGCCAACAAAAGTAAAAGGGACAATGATGCCATAAGGGTCAATGACAGTGGTCTTAAGTAACAAACCCTCTCCTCCCTTGCTCTTACCTGCAGCCTTTTAGTGCCTGGAGATTGCTCTCAGATAACCCAAGTCTCCTTCACGCGAGCTGTGAGGTCTTACCCCATACCTTGCTGACCACTCTGGCTCCATGGTCCATCACTATCTAAGTTTCTCCCCTACCCATAGTCAAGGCTGTTCCGTCTGCCTTGACTCCTCTCTTCCATGTTCAGCCCCGTCTCCTGGCCAGCTTCCAGACACCTTGCACATCTGCTCCAACATTGCTTCCTTAAACTTCATGATTGCAAACTTCCACAGTCAGGCACCCGAGCATTGCCACCCCATTGCTGGAGAAACACTGCTCATGGTTCCTCACTGCTAACAGTGTGCAGGGCTAGGCTGGGTCTAAGTTCCTGCCACTTATCTATTAGCTAATCATAACCCCAGTAATGCAGCAATCCCCTCCCACCACCCCCTGGTCTAACAGTTTGCCCACTGGTAAGTGACGGATCTGAAGAAGAGGTCACCTGATCTCCAGGTTTCCTTGACACTCCATCCCAGTACCCACAATGTTTAGCACACAGAAGACTGATGGATCAAGCGTGGCGACCTGCTGAATTTAATCAGTGGGGGAACCCTCAGTAAAGGGCTCCAAAGGGTCCCACGGTGGAGTGCCAAAATGATGGGCGTGGTCAATCGGTAGTTAGAATTAACCTGACTAGCCTAATATAAAATATTTAGCTTCAATAAACAGAAGAAAGGAAACTTACAAAACCAGGGTTCCAGCGACCCAGGAGCACAGGGAACAAAAGGGCAGAGGCAAGCACACCTGGATGTTTTATCTGTTTTCTTTGGCCCCAGGGGGACACACCCTAAACAGAATGTGATTGGCTGAGCTTCCCCATCAGAAGACACTTAATAACACATTTTAACTGAGCAAATTAGGATATGACGAGGCTGGAGAACCTAGATGATGGGATCTGGAAATTACATTATGAAGTTGGGTGAGGGGAGAAAAGGCCCGACTGAAACCAAAACCATGGAGCAGGTAGGGAATGAGGGGCAGAAACACTGTGCCCAAAGCAGAGAAAAGAGATTGACTGGGAATGACAATCCCTCAGCACCTGTGACCCTCAGGAAGGAAGGTCTCTGTGAAGCCGGATCCCAGCATGTCATTGGAAATTATCCTGAAAGAACCAAGTTCTGGATGGGATCAAAATGCAACCATTTTCACACGTCACTCCAAAGCCGATGTTCTGAAAAACTTGGCACTTGTTTCTCCCATCCCCCTCGGCACATCTCATCCCTGCTCCAAAGGAAAGATGGCAACAGAACTCATCATAGTTTCGCTGAAACCAGACAATAAACACAAATAGAAACACACACACACACACACACACACACACACACACACACACACTACCTGGGGAGAGAGAGAGTTCAGTCAGTGAAGTATATGTCTTACACTCATGAGAATCAGAATTCTATCTCTAGAACCCAAGAGTCAATCACAGCATTGCACGCTTATAATCCCAGCCTTAAGGAGGCAGTGACAGGCAGCTCCTGGGGGCTTGATGACCAGCCAGATTAGCCTACCTGAGCAAAACTTGGAATGATGAGAAACTCTGTCTCAAAACTGAGGTGGACAGTTGCTAAGGAATGTCATCTGAGGTTGACCTGTGCCCTCTCCATATACACACACACACACACACACACACACACATACACACACACACACACACATGCACACATGCACACATACATAATACAGACACCAAAACCAAACATGGGAGACAAACTGTCCCATGTGATATGCTTCAGTGTGAACCTTCAGTTTCAGGGACTCTACGCCTTATCCCAGAAGTACTTCTCCACGGCAGCGAAGACAAAAGTGTCCTCGGTCACCTGGCAACAAAAACAAGCTTGGGACAAGCCTGGGTGACACCGAGGCACAGTGAAGGTGGGAGTGAGAGTAGCTGAGGACGCTGCAGTTAGTCAGGGACACCCGCTGAAGAACAGGACAAGAGCCAGGACAGACTTCTTCACCAACCACCAGACTAACTTGGGCTCATTTCTCTGTCCTCCAAACCATCCTAAAAAACATAGCCAATTCTATCTGCCTTGCCTATGTAGGCAATCTACAGAATCTGAGTGAAAGACGAGATGAATGACACATACCCAGCAAGCTTGTTCCACCCCAACAATGGATGTGGTTCTGTGGTGGTCTCCCCATGCTAGCCCTGATCTAAGCGCTTCCTCCCTGTTCCTCTGACCTTACGGCAATCCAAGGAGAGGGATCTCTATGGTTATCCCTAGATGGACAGGAGAACCGAGGCAGAGGAAGGTCAAGTCACTGCAGTGCTATGGCTGAAAGTGTCCATTTTCCAGACTCTTTCCCCTGGTAAGCCTACAGTCCTCCACAGGATGATTCTAGAGTCCCAACTTACCATGGTCCGTAAACATGCCTTTTCAGAACAATGGTGGCCACAGAACAGGCCCCATTGCAAAATTAAGGATCAGCTGCCTTCCTCTTCCTCTTTCTTCTCTGCCTCCACACTGCTATGAAGACCAAAGACCAGACTACGGGGCAGTTGTGAAGCCAAAACAGGGAGCACCTCTGGTTCACGCAGCACAGCTCTGGTGAGGAGTACCCTACACACTTTATGGCGTGTAGCAGCATGTCTGGTCCCTACCTTCCAATGCCAGTAGCAGACTCACCCACCCTCCGAGCTATGACAACCCAAAATGTCTTCAAATGTTATCCCACATCCCCCGGAGAACACCAAAAACACAGTGTGCGATACAGTTCATCAAAACCCTCCCCATGGCCCACAATAGCCCATCCTGTTCTCCTTGACTCCTCACAGCTCCCAAGCCCCACCTCATGCTGTGCGTGTATGTATCCAGCCCAGAAATAGCCCAGGATTTTCTGTTTCAAGGTTTTCTGTGTTAACTCCTGTAGAAAATATGTGAGGTTAGGGAGACCGCAAATAAGACAGGAATGGGGAAATAAATGTTATATATGATGCTCTCAACCCCACAGGGCTGCAGGGCTCAGCACGTGCCCAGCATGACAATGCGCTCAGAGAAATAAAACTCTCATCAATGCACTGAGGTTGCTGCTCAGTGGCAGAACACTTCCTCAGAGTATTCAGGGCCCTAGGGTCCATCCTCAACACCAGAACACAAACATTTCCAACAGTAACAACCTTCAACTATTCCTGTACCTACGAGGTGTGAGCTATTTAGCTAGTGTTTCATGTGTAATACACTCTGCTTTCTCAAACATGGGTGAGGGAAGAAAAAATTGTCACCACACAGGCAGCTTAAAGGTCTGAGCTTTGCTGAAGTTGAACTTTTGTCCAGCTCAGGCTAGACGGTGCAGGACAGGAGGCAGCCTGCTGCAACCATTGAACCCTACAAGCAGCAGGGGCAGTGATAGGAGACACCCCCCAGCTTTTGGATGCTCTGAAATAGCCTGGGACCCAGAACTCCCAAGACCAAATTCCTGGCCTTAAATCCCAGGCCAGTGAGAGGCCTTCTGACTTTAAAATTCTGTCACCCTGGAGCAGTTCTTCCCAGAGAGATCCCTCATCTGGCGTTGGATGACGATACAGATGGAGGCCCGCGTTGGAGCACCGAACTGAGCCCCCCAAGATCCAAACGAGGAGCAAAAGGAGGAAGAAAATGACGAAGGACTGCGAGGGATACTATCACCCACTGATACAAGGGGTCGGATCTAATGAGAGTTTACCAAGGCCAGATGGACCGTGACTGAACGAGCATGTGATCCAACCAGATTCTCTGAATGTGGCCGGATTTTCTGAATGTGGCTGGCCTGCAGTCTTTCCGAGAAGCCATTGACAATGACACTGGGACTGGTTTCCTCTGCATATACTGGATTTTTGGGATCCAGTCTGTTTGGATGCTCACCTTCCTGGACCTGGAGTGAGGGGGGAGGAACTTGGACTTCCCACAGGGCAGGAGACCCTGACTTCCCTAGGGGACAAAGAGGGAGGAGGAGAGGGAGGGGGGGAGTGGGAGGGCGTTGGGAGGAGGGGCGTAAATGGAAACTTTTTATAATTTAATAAAATTACAAAAAAAAAAAAATTCTGTCACCCTCATCCCCTGTCCCTTCTCTTAAATCTGCCTGACCTAGGTGAAGAGGAGTTGGCACTAAGTCAGAAAACTAAGAAAAAATTGCTTAAGAATAGAAGGAAGATGAACTCTCAACCAGGGCTCCCATCGTCATCAGACCCCACCTTCTCACTCAACACCAAATGGATTTCATTCTGATGCAAAGCTGGAGTGAGTGGGGGAAGGAACATTCGTGAACTTCTGCTTAGCAAAAAAAAAAAAATGGCCATCAATTCGAGGAGAGGACCTAAATTAATGAGGAAGAAACAATGAAAAATATTCCCATTGGCCACTTGCTTTGGGATCGCATCTTCAGGATGCACGGACGTGAACAGGTTCAAAGTAGAGGACAAAGAGAAGGCCATCACTAACGTAAAGTGATCAATAACCCTTGAGTCCTTGGTCCTAGTTTGATAAAATACTTTCACAACAAGTTTTTTGTTGAATGCTAACTTTAAGCCATGGTAATCTGATAAGATACAGGGGGTTATCCTAATTTTTTTTGTAGCTGTTGAGATTTGCTTTGTGACCAAGTATGTGGTCAGTTTTAAAGAATGGTGCTGAGAAGAAGGTTTATTCTTTTGTGTTTGGGTGAAATGTTCTGTAGATCTCTGTTGGGTACATGTGAGTCATAACATCTGCTAGTTCTCTTATTTCTGTTAAGTTTCTGTCTGACAGACATGTCTATTAGTGAGAGTGGATGTTGAAGTTTCCTACTCTTAGTGTATGGGGTTTGATGTGAGATTTAAGATTTTTAAAATAAACGCCATTTTGACCACCAATCCTAATATTCACACCAGGCAAGTTAATTATCTGAACCCTGTAATAATCCTGTAAGTTTTGGTTGTTATTTGTTCCCAGATGAGTAAACTGAGGCACAGGAGAGTTTGGTGGCCTTCCCAAGGTGTCACAAGTGCCTTGACACTCTCTCTCTCTCTCTTCTGTAAGTACCAAGAGTGCATTCAGATTCAGCTCTGGGAGATCTAAGTTCACATTTTTTTTCCACCATGATCAATGGCCACCAAACTCAAGGCTTTCTTGTGTTGATTTCATGGGCAGCTGGGTGCTCTCCGCTTTTCTGTTTCCTTGACGGACTATCAGGCGTCCCAGAGTCTGGGAACTGGAGAGACAAGGAGCAGCTCAGTATCTTCCCATCTATGTTCATCACAGCACTGATCATAGCCAACAACATAAGAAACCATTCAGTAAGCTGCTCTTTGGTCCTACTGATGCCTTTCAAAAGCTTTTCAGTTTCGTGAGGTCCCATTTATTAATCGATCTTAATGCCTGCACGATTGGTGCTCTATTCAGGAAGTGATCACCTGGGCCAATGCATTCAGGCTATTCCCCACTTTCTCTTCTATCAAGTTCAGTGTGCCTAGGTTGATGTTGAGGTCTTTAATCCACTTTTACTTGAATTTTGTGCAGGGTGATAAATGTGGATCTCTTTGCATTCTTCTACATGCCAAGATTCAGTTAGACCAGCTCCATTTATTAAAGAGTCTATTTTTTTCCACTGTATAATTTTGGCTTCTTTGTCAAAAATTAGGTGTATATAGGTGTGTGGATTTACATCTGGGTCTTTGATTCAATTCCACTGATCCACATGTCTGTTTTGATGCCAATACCAGGGTGTTTTATTGCTATAACTCTGTACTAAAGCTTGAAATCAGGGACAGTGACACCTCCAGAAGTACTTTTTTTGTACAAGATTGTTTTAGAGATCCCAGGTTTTTTTGTTTTTGTTTTTCCATGCAAAGTTGAGTATTGTTCTTTCAAGGTCTGTAAAGAATTGTGTTGGGATTTTAATGGAGCTTACATGAATCTATAGATTGCTTTTGTTAAGATGGCCATAGGAGCTCACAGAGACTGAACTGAAAACCAGAGAGCCTGCATAGGACTGACCTAGACCCTCTACATATGTATGTCAGTTGTTGTGGCTTGGTCTTATTGTAGGACTCCTAACAGAAGGAACAGGAGCTCTCTCAGACGCTTTTGTTGGCATTTGTGACCCTATTCCGCAAACTGGGTTGCTTTGCCCAGCCTTAATACAAGTAGAGGTACTTAGTCTTATTGCAACTTGATATGCCTTGTTTTGTTGATATCCATGGGAGGCCTGCCCTTTTCTGAGTAGAAATGGAGAAGAAGTAGATGAAAGGTCAGAGAGGAGGTGGGGCGAAAGCTGGAAGGCAAAATGGAAGGGAAACTACAATCAGAATATAAAATAAATAATAAATAAATATTTTTTAAAAGACATAGAACCAGCTCAGATGCCCATCAGCAGATGAGAAGAGGAAGAAAATGTGGTATAAACACAGTGGAGTTTTACTTGGCCATGAAGAAGAATTAAATTATGTTATTTGCAGGAAAATGGATGAAACTTGAGATCATGTTAAGCAAAATAAATCAGGCAAAAAGACAAATACTGTATGCTTTCAGAAGTGGTCTAGATTTCAGTATATATGTATATGATATATGTAGATATAGATAGATGATATATAGATGTATTATACATTAGTATGTATAAATCTATATATTGTATGAAAAAAGAAAAGGGTGGAAAGATGGCTCAGCAGTTAAGAGCACTTACTGTTCTTACAGAATACCTGTGTTTAGTTTCCAGCACCCATGACAGATAGCTCAACTCCAGGGAATCTGATGCCCTCTTCTGGGCTCCATAGGTACTATGCACACACACACACACACACACACACACACACACATGCATGTACACATGCACACATACCCGTACACACATGCATTTTTTTCTAATCTTAAGAACAAACCAGGAAAGAAAATAAAAAATCAGAGAGCAGATCAGATGCTAGGTTGGAGTCTCAGTCTCCAACCAGACTTCCTGCCTCCTAGCCTGTGGCTCATTGCACTTTCCTGCTTCTTCTGAGCAGCCGTTAGATGGTGCATTTTATAAAAGGTGGCAGTCACAGGCCATAGGCCAGGCAAATTTAATGTTCCTGCTAAGCCACCCATCTGAGGGTGAAAATAAGTGTTTTAAAGTGAATGAGAAACAAGAGAGCATAATGGAGAGAGGAGGAAAACAAAGCACGGCACATTAACCTCAAACACTGAATCTAGATTTAACTGTGTGGGGGAGTGGGGCTGTGTGGATGTGTAGGGGGGTGTGTGGTGTAGGTAGGTAGGAGCAGATAGAAGGGGGTGAGAGAGAGTGGGTGAGTTGGGGGGACATGGCATGAAAGCAGAAAGAAGACTATTTGAAGTAAGGAAGAAGTCTAGGGGGAAGAAGTGGTAGCAATCACATATGAATAATATACAATGACATACCTGTATGATGATGTCATAATGAGACCCACAACTTTGTATGTTAACTAAAATCATTAGTTGTATGCTAACGAAAAATCTATAGAGAATGGGAGCTTGCAAGAGTCACAGACCATGATGGGAGGCAACAGGAAGGCCAAATGAAAACTAGACATCTCTCTGCCTTTTTCTCCTGACAAAAGGGCCTGAGAAGGGAGCATAGGGAGAGGGTGGTTTTTCAGACAGGTGGCTTAGCAGGAACAGTGCATTCACCTGGCCTATGACTACCTGTTTTATAAAATGCACCGTCTAATGTCCATGAAGGTCACACAGTAAAGTGCAATGGTCCACAGGCTAGGAGGCAGGGAATTTGGTGACCCATACTGAGACACCAGCTAAGCTGCTGCTCACTGGACCCCTAGCCTAAGACCCAGCTGATTCTCTTTGGACCAACTGCCTGAGCCACAGCTGCTGCCCTCTGGACTCAGTGTTTAAGCCATTGAGTCTGACTTTGCTCACCCCATCTATTTTCTATGGAGATACAGTGATCCACCGAGGTGGTAATGCAGTGCACAACCCCTGACACTGTGAAGACAGAGTTATGAGAGCCCTTAGAGAGCACCTAACAAGGCAGGTTATTGCTAGTGTCTCGCTGCTCTCCCATAAGCTCCCTAAGCTCCCAAAAATCAGGAACAGCCATCAAAGACTCCGCCGCACACATAGGGAAACTGGGCCTAGAGAAATTAGTGCAGGAGAATTGTCTGTATTCTGTCAATCATGTTTTAAATAAATGCTGATTGACCAGGCAGGAAGCATAGGTGGGTCAACCAGACAAGAAGTAGAGGTGAAGCGATGAGAACAGGAGAATTCTGGGAAGGAGGAAACCCATTCCTCCCAGTTCTACCCAGATCACCGAAGAAGCAAGATGTGAGCTGCCCCTCTGAGAAAAGTACCGAGTCGTGTGGCTAACATAGATAAGAATAATGGGTCAATATAAGCTACAAGAACTAAAAAGTAGGCTGAGCGAATGGGCCAACCAGTTTTATAACTTATGGAGTCCCATCTATCACTCCTTTTCCTTTTCCCCTTTAGAAAGGCACTACAGGCTGTGCAATGGTAGAACAAAGTCTCAATCCTGTCCGTCATCCCTCCATTTGGAGCTCCTCATTTTATGTCCTAGTAGAGGACACCAAATGGGGGCCACCAAAGCTATACCCACTGATGGTCTGATTCAGTGCCTGGGAGACCCTCTGATGGAATCACTGCCAAAGCCAGTCCAGGTTCTTCCAAGCCCAGAGTGGAGCTACAATCCTCCCTCCGTGTGCTCCATTTGCAGCTATATCCACAGTGGTTCCTCTTCCCAGAAGCTTTCCTGAGGTCATATCAAGTCACAGCTGAGACCACTCCCTGCCTCAACTTTAGGACAACCCAATCCAGCCAACCCATTCCTGAAGCTTTTACCAGTCCATGGTCTTTTCTGCTTTGACCTGCAAAATATCAGCGATACACAATGTTGAAGGGACAGAGAGTGTGTAGAAATGCCTTGGGTCTGAAAGAAACCAGCAACTCCCTCTTGCTTAAAGATCCCACTCAGCCCTGAAAGCTTGCCTGGGACCTGAGAGCCTTTGGAAGTGGGTACACCTGGAAGATTCTTTCTAGTGTCTACCCTACCAGCACCAGAATCTTGTGGCCAAGCCCAGGAACCAATTGAATCATCCCACATCCAGTAAACCCTGCATAGCTCTGGGAAGGATGCATAATGACAGGGAGTAACAGGCCTGATGGTCAAGAGGAAACATAGATGGTAGATCTCATGGCCATATACTTAATGCATATCATGCATGCATGTATCCTATGTGTGTTCATAGGGAGAGGACATGCATGTGTATGTACAAATGTGTATAATATAGAGGTCAGCCTCAGGAGTTTCTCAAACACTGTCCATCTTTTTTTTTTTTTGAAGCAGTATCTCCTACTGAACCTAGAACTGGTCACACAGGCTAGGTCTATGAGTCTAGCCAATCTGTGAGCCCTGGGGCTCTGCCTCTCTCCACTTCCATAGTGCTGGTATTAAAAGAGCCTATAATTTAATAAACTGAACACTCGTGCCGTGTAAAATACAAACACACACACACATTTTTATGAAGGATAAATAAACCAAATCCACTGTTCAGCTGTATCAGTATATCAGTTAGGTAATCCTCTTTGTCCACATAACTGACTCTCTACTCCACCCTGTCCTATACAGCTTTCTCTTTGAATTCATGAAGAGCTGATTCCAGGAGTCTCAGAATACAAACCTTCATAGCTGCCCACCACACTGCGCAGCATGTGAGAAGAGGTCTTGAGACGGCTAGCTTGGAGGTATGAGTGAAAATTTCTGGAAAGAATCTGTGTCTGCAAACACTGATTGAACCATCAGGACTTTGGTGATCTGGAGAGGCTGAAATGTTGCAGGTCCAGAACCTAATTACAATGTATCAAGAGCTGTTGTTAGCCATTAACCAGCCATCCCTTGTCCACCTCTGTGACAAACCCAACACCCTGTGACTAACACATGAAGTTGGACCTCACATCCTGTGGCCAGCAGATTTTTTTTTCTTTTTCAAATTTTTTTTTAATTATACTTTTTTTTTGTAAATTTTATTAAATTATAAAAGTTTCCATTTCCGCCCCCCCTCCCAACACCCTCCCACTCCCCCCACTCCCCCCCCTCCTTCCCCTCCGTCCCCCAGGGCAGTCAGGGTTTCCTGCCCTGTGGGAAGCTCCAGCTCCCTCCCCCTCCCTCCAGGTCCAGGAAGGCAAGCGTCCAAACAGACTGGATCCCCAAAATCCAGCATATGCAGAGGAAACAGGTCCCAGTGTCATAGTCAATGGCTTTTCAGAAAGACCCCGGGCCAGCCACAGTCAGAGAATCCGGCCAAATTCCGAGAATCTGGCTAGATCACGTCCTCGTTCAGTCCCAGTCCGACTAGGCCAGCAGATTTTTAAAAACTATTTTGGAATGTATTAACTAAACAAACCTTGTTTTCTACCTATTAAAGGGCTAAGACCACTGTAGATAACCGCTAAGGCTTACAGTGTAGTTTTCCCACATTCTTTGTAACCCACTTCTGGTATTTCCACCCGTGCATATGAAAAGTGTCTTGATGGGGGGGGGGAGCTTGGTCCTGCCTCAATAAGGTGATAGGACAGACTTAGCTGACTTCCCAGGGTCACTCACATTTGCATCCAGAATAATTGTTCCCTCTCAGGTAAGGGTTGTAGTTTTGCATCAACAGAAGCACACACCTTTATAACATCTTGTCCACACGAGATCAAAATGGGCAAAAAAAAACCACACACACAGTTAGGAAGGGTGTCTGAGAGAACATGGGACTTCAAATCTGGATAGAAGAAACTTAGATGGACACAGAGTGTCTGGTTCTAGAAAAAAAACACCAGTGGTGAGCCCGCCAACCCGCCTCCAGCAACACGGCAGAGGGGAAGAATGACAGAGAAGAGAGACAGTCATGACGGACAGAGCGGCACAGGGTGAGATGCATAACAAAAAGGAAACTTGTTCTTAGCTGAGCTGGAAGCCACACTGCAGGCTGGTGTGTGAGAAGAGTCTGGGGAGGTAGGCAGGAGCGAGGCATCTTGGGAAGGTCACCTGAGGCATCTTGAGAAGGTTACCCCCTGCAAACTGGCTACTTTGGAAATTTTTTCTTTCTCCCATAATTCACAGAAAAAACTTTGGTACTGCCCCAGTCATATCTACACTGGCCCAGGTATCTCCAACATAACACCACTGAAGCGCCTCCTTAGAGAATTTTGCAATGGGATCCAAGTCAAATACATAGCTGAACACAGCTTATTTTCCTTTCCTGGCAGCTCGGGTTGGCACTGTGGTTTGCTTGATAGAGTGCTTGACTGGCATGCAAAAACCTGGTCTCCATCTCTAATACCAAATAAACGGTGTGTGGCAATGCCAGCCTGCATTCCAGCACTCAAGAGGTAGAGACAAGGTCACCCCCAGTAATGGAATGAGTTTGAGGTCAACCTGAGCTACATGCAACTTCATCTCAAAAGAAAACGAGAGAGAAAAGGAAAGAAAGAGAGGGAAGGAGGGAGGGAGGAAGGGAGGAAGGAAGGGAAAGAGGGAGATGAAGGGAGAGAAGGAATGAAGGAAGGAAAAGGAAAGGAAAGAAAAAAGAAGCCTGGCAGGTTAGGTAGATGACTGAAGAGAGAGTATTGCACAGGTACAAGTAGAGACCTCACAGAGCCACAGTCTTGGGCAGTGCAAGGCATGAATCCCCTCTGCCCAGGACAGCTTGCACCCCTGGTCTCTCAGTGAGCATCACCAGGACCCCAGGGATCCTGACACAGAGTTGAACTCTTGCCAGAGAATCCTGAGTTCATGAAGCTAATCTGTCTGAAATAAATTCCAATCAGAAGAATTTTGATTGCATATAAACAAAGAAATGAGGCATTTCCAACCAACCCTGGCCCCAGAACGCTACCACAGGTGAGAAACAAACACAAAAGGAAGGTAGGATGCTAACCCTTGCTTTTACCCCAGAAACAGAAAGAAGGGAAACTAGGAAGGGCTAAGGAGGTGCACACTTGTCCTCACAGCTGTCCCGATGGACATGGTGCTTTATTTTTTCTTTCCTTCTTTTCTTTTTAGGTTTACCTTTTTATTTTTATTTGTGTGTTTGCATCTACATGTTAGTATGTGCATGTGTGGAGTGCAGTTCTTGCTGGGGCCAAAAGAGGGCACCAGATTTCTGTAGCTGGAGTGACACATGGCTGTGAACTGTCTGGCATGGGTGCTGAGAAGTCTGCAAGAACAGCCAGTGCTCTCAACATTGAGTCATCTCTCCAGTCCCCATCTTTTTCTTTTTAAGTTTGCTAAATGGTTAATATACGTATATTTTCTTCTCTATTTCCTTAGAATAGATTTTTCCTTTTCATTATCCATTCTCTCTCTTTTTCCTTTTCATTATTTGTCTCCCCCCACTCACCACCATTTGTGGTCTCCCCCTTTTCACTTTTCAATATTCCAACTTATTTATTATCATTCTTCTCTTTTACTATTTTTTTTACTTTTAAAAGCTTTTTGGCTTATGTTAATTTTGTTCTAACCAATCTTGTACTGGTATTGTTAAGTTTTCATATATCACAGTTAATATTCCTTTTTACATAATGTCTGTGCCTAACTTGATATTTGACACTGTTACTGACAAATATCTTCTCCTTTCCACACAGAGATTGAGTGTTTTGGTGTAGATGTTCTTCTGTTGAGCTACACTTAACCCAGATTACAGTCAGCCCACCTTGCTCAACACACAGCTCACACTGTGTTCAAATTTCAGTGAATGCTTTATCTCAAAGAACAGAGAAGATAAAAATGTCCAGCTGACAACCAGCATCCAATCAGCCATGGCTAGGACAGGTCTAAAAACACACTCCTGGGATTCTACCCCTACAGCTACAGTAGAGAGATGACAAGCACTGTGGCCCCTATACCTACAGTGAGCTGACACAAAACAGTTTCCATGTTGATTCTAGATCCTTTGTCAGTGACTGGAGGAGTAAACAGAAAGGACATGACCCAGAAATATTACTGTCTACATCACCGCTGCTCTGTTTGCTAAAAGTATTATAGTTGTGGAAGACTCACGAAATCCAGGATCCTCCAGCTCCTGGCAGTACACACTGTCAAAATAGAGTAATAACAAACAAGAAAGCAATGGGATAGCTATACAACAAAGATCTTTTTGGGAAGACAGTCACTGCCTCAAAGCAGTGTGTAGCCCAGAACACTGTGTCAAGAGAACACTGGTCCCCAAAAAAGCTCTCACATAAAGCATAAAGGATACCTTCCCTCACAGAAGTAGTGATCTCAACACAGAAACTGAGGAAACAGGAGAATGGAAGGCAGCATGACTGATCAAAACATTCATAATTATTTGGCAACAAACTCCTCAGTCATTGACATAGATGCAATGCAAAATGGGGAATTTGACCAAAAGAATGGTCAAAAATGTCAATTAATTCCAAGGAAATAAAAACAACTGAACAAATTAAAGAGGACAAGGCACGATTTGAAGAGCAATAAAGAAAAAGAAATCTTGAGAATGAGCCTGACAGAAATCTAGGAAAGGAACGCTCAATAAGTCACATAAAAAATTCAGCATGGTCTCAGCAAGGGAACATCTCAGGACCTACAGACAGGCCTGGTGCAATAGAACATGTAGGAGACCTAAAGACAATTAAACCTGAGCTAGAGAGAGTTCAGTAGGTAACAGCATTTCTGCTCTCCCAAAGGACCTAAGTGTGGTTCCTATCACCCATATCAGGTGATTCACAATGCTTCTAACTCCAACTTCAGGGATATAGCACCCTTTTCTGACCTCCATAGGCATCTGCACTCACATGTATAGACACAAACATATACCTCTAATTAAATGTAAAATTAAAACCTTTTAAAAAAAAAACATGAAGAGGAGAATGTGCAACACCTGTGGGATGTGATCAAAATGTGTGTTGGGGTCCACTGGAAAGTACATAAGACATCTCCAGTGAAATAACAGCAGGAATTTGCCCCAAATTTGGGGAGAGAAAATCACAGACATCCAGACATAGAAAGCATTTAGAAATCCAAACAGACTTACTAGAAAAGAAGCACTGGCCAAATCATACTTAAAATGCTAAGTGTATATGCAGAGGAAACAAGTCCCAGTGTCATTGTCAATGGCTTTTCAGAAAGACTCCGGGCCAACCACATTCAGAGAATCCGGCCACATTCAGAGAATCTGGTTGGATCACGTGCTCGTTCAGTCCCAGTCCAACTGGCCTTGGTGAACTCTCATTAGATCAGTCCCCTTGTATCAGTGGGTGATCGCACCCCTCGCGGTCTTGATTTCCTTTTTCATGTTCTTCCTCCTTCTGCTCCTCATTTGGACCATGGGGGGCTCAGTCCGGTGCTCCAATGTGGGTCTCCGTCTGTATCGCCATCCATCGTCGGATGAAGGTTCTTCTGCATATACTGGATTTTTGGGATCCAGTCTGTTTGGATACTCACCTTCCTGGACCTGGAGGGAGGGGGAAGGAACTTGAACTTCCCACAAGGCAGGAAGCCCTGACTGCTCTTAGGGATGGAGAGGGAGGAGGGGGGGATTGGGGGGAGTGAGAGGGTGTTGGGAGGAGGGGCAGAAATGGAAACTTTTATAATTTAATAAACTTTGAATTTAAATATTAAAAAAATGCTAAGTGTACAGGGACACAGAAAGAATGGCAAAGGCTGCAAGGGACAAGTGCTGAAGAGTTTACAAAAACAAACTTGGGGCTGCAGATTTCTCAGCAGAAACACTGAAGAACAGAAGAATTTGCAGTAAAATATTTCAGGATGCAAATTAAAATGACCACCAAACTAAATTGCTATACTCAGGCAGTTACCATTCAGAGACAATGGAGAAACATACACCTCCAAGGATCAGTATAGAGCAAAAAAATTGTCCTCAATAAGCCATCATGGCAGAAGATACTTGAATGAGTTCTAGACAGCAAAGAGAAGATAAATATATACCCACAAGCACAGGAAATTTTTGGCACAGTGGTACACCTATGTAATACATGCACTGTGTAGGCAGAGGCAGGAAGATCAGGAGTTCAGGGCCAGTCTCCAACACAGCAAGTGTGAGTGAGGCTAGCCTGGTACCTTGTATCAAAATAAAAGAAAAAAGCACTATAATTCACAATCCCAGAGAACAAAGACAACAAAGAGGACCCTAAGAGAGACATACATGGATCTAATCTATGTGGGAAGTAGAAAAAGACAAGATCTCCTGAGTAAATTGGGAATGTGGGGATCATGGGAGAGGGTAAAAGGGGAGGGGGAAGGAGGGGAACAGAGAAAAGTATAGAGTGCAATAAAAACAATTGTAAAAAAGAAAAAGGAAAAACCCAGTAATCAAAAGTGCACAGGAAAGAGGAAACGCTGCTAAAATGACAATAAGGAAAGAATCAACATTACAAAAATGACAAAATATTAGGAAGAAGTATACACCTTTGAAGTGGAGTTTTGAATGTAAATGACCTTAATTATTCAATTAAAGACACAGGCTGGTTGGCTTTAAAAAACAAAATCAAGGGGCTGGAGATAAAGCTTAGAGGATAAGAGTGTTTACTGCTCTTTCAGAGGACCAGAGTTCAGTTCACAGCACCAACATAGGATGATTCACAAATGTCTATTACACCTGCTTCAGAGAATCCAACATTCTTTCAGCCTCCATGAGCCCCTGCACACATGTATACACATATATACACAAACACACATATATACCCGTAATTAAAAATCAATTTTAAGCCTTTCTTTGCTGCTTGCATGAAACATACCTTACCAGCAAAGACACACAAACCACAATTGAGAATGTGAAGGATGGTATCTTATGAAAATTGAATCCAAACACAGTAGTTGTACTCATGCATGACAAGCCGGACTTCAAGTCAAAATGAATAAGGAGAGACAAAGATAATTACTGCACATTTTAAGAAACACACAACAACACATGCAACAAATGTCATTCTGCATAAATGTAAACTACAAAAACTATAAACATAAAGGGAGAGAGTCCCAAGATAGTAATAGCCCTAGATGATTCCACTATGCCATCTCAACAAATGATAAGTCATGGGAAGGAGGAAATCAACAAAGAAACATCAAATTAGACTACATTATAGATCAAATGGACTTAAGAGAACTGGAATAAATATTTTACCCAACAACTGAATGCACTTTTCAACAGTTCATAAAATAGACCACATTTATAACACAGGACAACGTTTAATAAATAGGAAAAATAAGGTTTATTTGCATTTCATCAGATCATTACAGAATAAAACTAGAAATCAACAGTAAGGGAAGCTACACAAACATTGAGCAGTACAATGTTAAATCCCTAGACTATTAAAAAAAAAAACCAAAGATGAAGTTAACTTTCCTAGAAACAAATGAAAATAGAAATAGCAGAATTTTTGAGGAATAGCAATTCTCTCAATGAATTTTTTTAGCTATGAGTACCTACATCAGAGAGATCTCAAATAAATAACCTAATGATGCATTCTAAGAACTTAGAAAAATAACATCAAGCCTAATTCAAAACCACAAGAAAGAAAGGAAGTATAAATACCAGGGCTGAAAGTAAAGAATTAGAGTGTAAAATGACGGTACAAAGGATCAATGAAACAATGAGTCGAAACTTTGAAAAGATAAATGATAGTGACAAGCTCTTAGACTGACCAAAAGGGAAAATAATCAAATAGTTAGATTTAAAGATGAAAGAGGTATATTACAACACATGTCACTGAAATACAGAGAATTATTTGTCAATATTTTAAAACTTCACCCATCAACAAACTTGAAAATTTTCCCAGAAAAGGTAAATTTCACAACATACATGACTCACAAAAAAACGAACCAAGAGCTCAAAACAACCTAAATGTACCAATAACAAGCAATGAGATTGAGCATCAATTAGAAGTCTTCCAGCAACTATCCCAGAGGAAGGCCAGAAAGAATATAAGAGCCGGAAGATGCAGAAGAGTTGTAAATGCTGTCTTGGGGACAGTTCATGACTATTACCCTCAAGAACTCACAGCACCTGTGGTTATCTACACAAGATCAAGCTGGTCCACGGTCCAGCAAGGACAAGCGAGGGACTGTCCCCTTTTGCTACTCTATCTCTGTAGAGTAACTTGAGATCCCAAGTTGCCCCACCAGCACTGCTCTCTTCTACTCAGGATTGTTTGGTCTACTTGGAGACTTTGTGGTTTCCTGTGAATGGTTCTATTTTCTATTTCTGCCAAGAATGTCATTTGCAATTTTAATGAGAGTTGAACTGAATCTGAACCATTTTCAGTAATACTGCCATTGAGCCATATTGATTCTGCCAATCCACAAACATGGGGTTCCTTCCATCTTTAGTGTCTTCTTCAGTTTCTCTCCACTGTGTTTCATAGCATGCACAGTAGACGCCTTTCCCCTTTTTAGTTCAGATATATTTCTGGCTATTTTGTGATTTTGGTGGGGGAGGATGTTGTAAATGGTTTTATTCTTTCCACTGCTTTCTATGCAGGCTCATTATTGAAGAATGTTGATAAACCTTACTAAATTGTCAGGTTTAAAAGTCTTCCAGCAGATCCAGGAAAAAAGAGATGTGAAAGCAGAAAGGAAATAGTTGGGGTGAGGAAGAAGATTAGAGGCAATTAAAAAAAAAGGATGAGTTAATGAGGACAGATATAATCAAAAACATTATCTACAGAAGTAACAATGTTACATGCTATGAATATATAACAACGAAATTATGAAAAGGGAAGCTGGAGAGACAGGTCAGCAGCTAAGAGCACTGGCTGTTCTTCCAGAGAACCCAGGTACTTCTTTTCTAGCACCCACATGGAAGCTCACAACTGTCTGTAACCCCAGCTCCAAGGGTTCCAAGGTCTTCTTTGGACCTTCTCAGACACTACACACACAGCGCACATACATACATAAAGGCAAAACACTCACACATAAAAATAAGTTTTAATTGTATACAATTTTAATTTTTGCTACAAAACAGGAAACCAACCAAGACATTTGAAATAAAAACATTTTAAGTATTTAAAAGATAAAATATCATTGAACTCGCATAGCCACATGTACTCTTCCATCTACTTGAATGAGTTCTAAGTGACTTAGATGAGATGCAATGTTGCCTAAATTACTGAAATGCTTTTTTACTTAAGGAATGATTACAATAATAGAGTTTGATCTTCAGTAATGTTGCAGGATACAAGATTAACTCAAAAAAAATCAGTAGCCCTCCTTTACACAGATGATAAATGGGCTGAGAAAGAAATCAGAGAAGCATCACCCGTCACAATAGCCACGAATAGCATAAAATATCTTGGAGTAACTCAAACCAAACAAGTAGAAAACTTATATGACAAGAACTTTAAATCTATGAAGAAACAAATTGAAGAAGACACCAGAAAATGGAAAGATCTCCCATACTATTGGGTAGGTAGAATTAACATAGTAAAAATGGCAATCTTATCAAAAGCAATCTACAGATTCAATGCAATGCCCATCAAAATTTCAGCAAAATTCTTCACAGACCTCAAAAGAACAACTCTTAATTTCCATATGAAAAAGCAAAAAACCCAGGATAGCCAAAACAATCCTGTACAATAAAAAAACTTCTGGAGGTATCACAATCCCTGACTTCAAACTCTACTGCAGAGTTACGGTACTCAAAACAGCCTAGTATTGGCATAAAAACAGACAGAAGGACCAGTGGAACTGAATCGAAGACCCAGATATCAATCCACATACCTACAAACACCTGATTTTTGACAAAAAAGCAAAAAGTATAAAATAGGAAAAAAGAAAGCATGTTCAACAAATGGTGCTTGCAGAACTGGATATCAACATGTAGAAGAATGAAAATAAACCTATATCTATCACCATGCACAAAATTCAAGTCCAAATGGATCAAAGACCTCAACATAAAGCCAGCCACACTGAACCTCATAAAAGAGAAAGTGGGAAGTACACTTGAATGCATTGGCATAGGAGACCACTTCCTAAATATAGCCCCAGCAGCACAGACACTGAGAGACACAATTAATAAATGGAACCTCCTAAAACTGAAAAGCTTCTGTAAAGCAAAGGACATGGTCAACAAGACAAAATGACAGCCTACAAAATAGGAAAAAATCTTCACTAACCCCACATCGGACAGAGGGCTGATCTCCAAAATATACAAAGAACTCAAGAAATTGGTCACCCAAAGAACAAATAATCCAATAAAAAATGGGGGTACAGACCTAAACAGAGAACTCTCAACAGAGGAATCTAAAATGACTAAAAGACACTTAAGGAAATGTTCAACATCCTTAGTCATCAGAAAAATGCAAATCAAAAGAGCTCTGAGTTTCCATCTTATACCTGTAAGAATAGCCAAGATCAAAAACACTGATGACAACTTATGCTGGAGAAGATGTGGGGTAAAGAGATCACTCCTCCATTGCTGATGGAAGTGCAAAGTTGTATAGCCCCTTTGGATATCCATATGGCTATTCTCAGAAAATTAGGTAACAACCTACATCAAGACCAAGCAATACCACTTTTGGGTATATACCCAAAGGATGCTCAATCGTACCACAAGGACATGTGCTTAACTATGCTCATAGCAGCATTGTTTGCCATAGCCAGAACCTGGAAACAACCTAAATGCCCCTCAGCTGAAGAATGGATAATCAAAATATGGTACATTTACACAATGGAGTACTACACGGCAGAGAAAAAATAAAGATATATTGAAATTTGCAGGCAAATGGATGGATCTAGAAAACATCATTTTGACTGAAGTAACCCAGACACAGAAAGACAAATACTATATGTACTCATTCATAAGTGGCTTTTAGACATAAAGCAAAAAAAAAAAAAAACAGCCTACAATTCACAATCCCAGAGAACCTAGACAACAATGAGGACCCTAAGATATACATGGATCTGAACTACATAGGAAGTAGAAAAAGACAAGATCTCCTGAGTAAATTGGAAGCATGGGGAGAGGGTTGAAGGGGAGGGGAGAAGCAGGGAGGGGAGCAGAGAAAAATATAGAGTTCAATAAAAACAATAAACAAAAAAGAATAGAGTTTGTACATTTCCAATTCAAGCAATGGTTTTCTAAAATTTTCTATGTGGAATTCAGAAAGCCCCACCTCCACCCCACCACTATCACCAGCAGACAGGCTTTGAGATTAGCAATTACATGGGTGGGAAATGAAATACCTGACTGTTCATTGAAAAGGGCTCCCAGAGTGTAGGTCTGTGTCTGAATGAAAAGACTCAAACTCAGAATCACGGGATGTTAGAGTACAGAGACTCTCCATCACCACCAAGCCCAATGGTACTCAAAATGGTTCTACAAGGGGCCAGTGAGATGGCTCAGGAGGTAAAGGTGCCTACTGTCAAGCCTGATGACCTGGGTTCAATTCCCAGGATCCACATGGTGGAAAGAGAGAACCTGACCTCTGCATGCACACCATTCCAGTGCCCCTCACATGCACACACATTCACACAAAATAATGGTGTAATTTTTACAGTTTTTAATGCTTCTATAGAAGTCTAGGGTTGTATGTAGATGTAGTGCAGAAGGCAGGAATCCCCAAATTGGTTAGACAATCTAACCAATTGTCTGGTTAGAGACACAAGCAGGGATATTAGTGAGCCAATATGGTACCCCCAGTTCCATCTGAGAAAACCCCCATATAATATTAAATATTAATATTACATAGTCTGGATCTACAATCTTAAATCTAAGGTCTACTCCCAGCCCCTTGTAGAAGAAACAGAACTTTAGAAGAATGCTCTCAGGGTCCTGATACAATCAGCTTAGGACCCGAGTCATCTCATCATCTAGCCTCCATATTGACACCTAACCTTCTACACACACACACACACACACACACACACACACACACACACACACATACATCTTCCCTGATGCTTTCTTCTTTCTTCTTTGATGGGGGGAAGAAGAAACAGGGTCTCTCCATGTAGCCCTGGCTGTCTTGGAACTCTCTATCAAGAACAGGCTGACCTCAAACTCAGAGTGATCCACCTGCCTCTGCCTCCCAAGCGCTAGGATTGAAGGTGTATACCACTACACACAGCTATAATTATAATTAATTTTATTATTTCATGTGTAGTGGAGTTCTGCCCATGGAGAGAATCAGATGTCCTGCAACTGGAGTTTGATTGTGGCTCTGTAGGTCCTGGGAATTAAATCCAGGACCTCTGGCAAGCAGCCAGTGTGTTTAATCACTGAGCCATCTTGCCATCCCGGTGCCCTGATGCTCTTGGCCCTCCATCATTTACAGGGCCTGTCACGGTGTGTCTCCAGCCATGGTCCCTGGGCTTCTGATAGCAAAATCCCCTGAGAAGTGTTCAAAATGCTCACTCTGGCCTTCCAGCCCATGTGACCTGAAATCTGTCACTGGTATCTCTGGAGCTGCTAACGAGCTGACACTGAAACTTAGGCAGGTGACTGTAGAGCATGGGGAAACTGAGGCCTTTGCAGACCCTCCCTAGAAAGCCTAATCATCCCACTGGCTCTGCCAGTTACCCCAGCTTCCTGGGGAGTGGGAACTGAATGATGCATGCTGAGCAAAATCCATAGAAATGCTCTGTGGGCTGCAACCCCTACAAATTATTGTGATTAGATTGCTCTGGGAATCCCACAAGGGAAGCAGAGAGGTGACAGTATGGAGCTCTGGGGGTGCAGGCAATGGGGGAGACCAGGATCAGCAGGAACCCAGCTCTAATTCCAAGTGAGGGCGTGAGAAGGGGGCTCAACTCCGTGAGCATCCCCCAGCTTGCTTCTGCTTCTCTCGCCCCTGCTCTTTCCAGTCTGCCATCCCACCCAGAAAGGACAGGCAGCAGTGAGAACTTCATCTCTTGCCCCATTAAGTGGCAACGGCTTGAAAGACACTTTCTCCTTGAACTAGCTATGCTTAGCAACTCGATTTAAAAAATGAGAAGCTTCCTGATATTTTTCCACAGCCCTCTTAAATCAGAATTCACAGGAGTGGAACCCTGGAATCTATATTTTTATAAAGATCTCCATTGATTTTCATGCTGTCAGTCCAGCTCCGAACTGCTATAGCAACTAAATTTGGGAACCTCCACACGTGCTCCTATTGGAGGGTCCTATAGTGCTATTTTAAAACATTGAGGAGGGAGGAGTTGAGAGTGGAGAGAAAGAGTCATTTTTTAAAGATGGAACAGAAGAATTAGACAATTGGGCTGGGTGTGATGGCTTGGTAGAAAAATTCATGCAGGCATGAAGACCTAACTCCAGCCAGGCAGTAGTGGTACACACCTTTAATCCCAGCACTTGGGAGGCAGAGGTGAGCAGATCTCCAAGTTCGAGGCCAGCCTGGTTTTACAGAGCAAGTTCCAGGACAGTAGGGGCTACACAGAGAAACACTTTTCTTGAAAAGAAAAGAAGGAAGAAAGGAAGGGAGAGTGGAAGGGAGGGGAGAGGAAGGGAGGGAGGGAGGGAGAGAGGGAGGGAGGGAGGACCCACCCAAGTCCAGGATCCCCAGAGCCTATGTAAAGCCAAGCATGAAGGCACACATCTATAATCCTCACCATCATACAGTGAAATGGGAGGTGGAGACAAGAGAAACCCCAAAAGCTCAAGGGCCAGCTAGCCTGGTGCACACAGCAGAAGAACAACAGAGACCCTGTCTCCAAACAAGGTGAGAGGCGAGGACCAACACCTAAAACTTTTCTCTGGCCTTCACATGGAAGAGTGGGATGTGTGTGCTCATGCAGAAGGGGTGGGAAGAGGCTGGTTTGTGAACAATAATGAAACGTGAATCGGACAAGATGGTCCTCCAGGGAAGTGGAAGGTTGATGGAGAACCCATTTACTGTGGAACCAGGCCAATGACAAAGATGTCAGGACAACTTGGTGTTCCATGTCCAATACATTTCAAAGAAAGAAATCCCAAATGAGTGTGGTGGTAAACACCTGTAGTCCCAGAACTAGAGCAGCTGAGGCAGAGGACTAGCAAATTTGAAGCCATACCCATGTTAGCCTGCAGGCTTCTCATTAGCCTCTCTGTGTCATAGCCCAGGCTTTCTAGAAAGTCTAATAAACAAAATACAATGTACACAGTAATTAAATAAACATAGCAATTTTAAACAATGATTACATATTTAAGTAAAATATGCATGGAAAATGAGGAAGATGACTGTGTCAGTAAAGTGTTTGTCTGCATGCAGAAGGACCCGAGTTCAATCTCCAAAACCCACCTTAAAAAAAAAAACAGGCATAGCCATGTGAGCCTGTGATCCCAGCAATGGGGAGGTAGAGACACAAGGATCTATGGGTATTTGGAGCCAGCCAACTTGGCCTATGTGGTAAATTCCAGGCCTGTGAGAGATATTGTCTTTAAAAAGAGAGTAGGTAGTGCCTGAGGAGCAACACCTGAGACTGACCTCTGACCTCCACATGCACAGGCAGACATGTGCATGTGCACCTGCACACACATGCACCCCTGCATACGCTCGCATATTAAGAAGCAACGCTAATTCTTCTGAGAACTTAATCCACTCAAGGGATCATCGACACACTACTATCTTATTTGGTCCCTTCAACACTGTCAAATGTGGCTGCCATTATCATTCCCATGGACAAAGAAACTGAGTCTCAGGAGAATCAAGTGGTTCACCTGAACCAGGTAGTCACTGGGGAAGCCCGGCTGCCTGAGTCACAAATGGCAGATGGAGAGAAAAACCCTGGGAAGCAGGATAACTTTTTGCTCCTCCTTAGGAGTCTGTTTAATGGTGAAGAAGCCAGAACCCTTGCTTTGAACAGCTGGGCAGTCTAGAGAACCCAGGGGACTTGCATTGTGTGGGTTTCTCCTCTCTTTTAACTTGGAGATAGGAGGGAGGCTTGAAACATCTAAGCTCAGACCTTTAACAGTGATGTCTAACCTGAACGCATCTGTCTTCCTTTGCCCAGCCTGTTCTGCAGTTCCAGCTTAAACTCACCAGAACCACCAAGTAATTAGGAGTTACAGTCAAGAAAACCTGGGGCTCACTGCTAAGCTTACCACTTACTGTTTGGGGAGCCCTTGGACTCTCTATGCCTGTGACTGGTCTACAAAGTGGGACCATACTTGGTCTCCTTCGCAGAGGAAGACTCTTTCCCACACCAAGTGGGCAATGAACAAATGTCACTTCCTAACCTTCAGGCCCTGCAAAGATTTCCCCATCTTCCAGGTCCAGAACTCATTGGCCAGTGACCTGCAACCATGATCAGACAATACCTGGAGCCCACCAGGCATCTGAAGCATTTGCTGGTTGAATTAATGTGCTGCCTAGTGATGTCTCTCCCAGGGGATTGAAACTCTACTAGAATGCAAACCCAGAAGTCAGGAACTTGTCCTCCTGGTCTAGATACTGCATAGCATGTGATGTAAATGTCTCACTGTGCAAATGCTCGTGGGTGAGCATAAGCGACAGCACAGCACCACTCCATGCACCAGAGTATCTAGCACCCTGGGGACATCCACGCCACAGGAGCCACTTGGGTTTGTCCTGTAAGAAACACTGCAATGCCTGCCAGGTCCAGGGAAGGGGATCCAACCCCCAGGATGATCAGAAGCATTTTAGCCAGCTAGCCATGGCACCTACCTCTCCTCTCTGCTCTGCCAGGGATTGGCCATGTCCTCATTGTGATTTATGATGGCTCTGTTGGAATAGGGGGAATGCAGCAGCAGTGGCCACAGCAACAGCAACAACGTCTGCAAATGCTGCAGGCTGGCCAGACTGCTGGAGAGATCCAGGCTGATCAAGGAGCCAAGGGCCCGCTCCCCTGGGCACAGCCCGCTGCTGCGGCTGACCACAGTAATTCATCATGTTTAAAACCTCACCCATGGGAGGGCCCTGGAAGAGGCAGAGAAGCCAAGCCACGGGTTCTGAAGAAAACTAGGAGTGTGTGTGTGTGTGTGTGTGTGTGTGTGTGTGTGTGTGTGTGTGTTTAATCTTTCATTGATTGTAAAAGGACGATAAGAAAGTCAATCTGCAGAATGCTACATAAACAAGATCCAGAAGGGAACTCGTGTGGAGTAAACAGTCAAAACAATCTAAAGAAAATCAACCTCCCTAGGAAACAAATTTTCCTCTTCCTCACAGGGAATACATACCTGTCCTGAGACTGTACACCCCTCTCTCTGTGGGGGGAGTGAGCTCACGCTGGAGTGTATCCCAGCCACTGCATGACCTTGAGGGAGAGCTACTTATATTCTTCTCTCTCTCTTTCTCTGTGTGTGTCTATGTGTGTCTATGTGTGTATGTGTGTATACTAGTGCACATGTGCACACATGCGTGTGGATACCAGGGATTAATCTCAGCTCTGTGTGTGTGTGTGTGTATGAGTATCTATGTCTGTACATGTCTCTGTGTGTACTAGTGTATATGTATGCATGCATGCATGCTGATACCAGAGATAAATCTCGGCTCTGCATGTGTGTGTATTCAAGTGTACTCACGTATATGCATGCATGCAGAGACCAGAGATAAATCTCGGCTCTCATTCCTCAGACACTCTGCTCCTTTTCTTTTTGTTTTAATTATTTCATCTTATCTTATTTTATATGTATGAATATTTTGCCTGTATGCATGCCTGTGCACCATGTGCATGCTTGGCGCTTCTTAGAGCCCAGAAGAGGGCATTCGGTCTTCTGGACCTGGACTTACAGACAGTTGTGAGCTGCCATGTGGGTTCTGGAAATCAAACCCAGGTCTTCTGGCAAAGCACCGAGTGTTTTTAATTGCTAAGCCATCTCTCCATCTCCTCTGCACTTTGTTTTTTTGAAACAAGAATTTCTTACAATCCTCAAGTCAAGCTCACTGACTAGGCTAAGCAGGCTGACCAGAGAGCCCCAGAGATCTGCTTATCTCTGCCTCCACTGCACGGAAATTACAGGTGCATTACCCTGCACCTGACATCTTTACATGGATTCTTGGGGTGTCAGACTCAGGTCCTTGTGCTTGAAACATAGCCAGCACCCCAGCCCCACTTCTGTTCTCTTGCCTGTTGTCTCTAAAAGGAAGCACAAGGTCGGAATACACAGGTGTGACTGTGTGGAAGTGGCTTGTGTAAGCAGTCTGCTTAGGTGTATTTAGTGGGCAGGTCCAGGACAGTTCATGGGTGTAAAAGGAATGGCAGGCGGCTTCCCGCCACCCATGGCTAGTTTACGCCTGAAATAATTACACAGAAACTGTATTCATTTAAACACTGCCTGGCCCGTTATCTGTAGCCTCTTATTGGTTAACTCTCACATCTTGACTAACCCATTTCTCACAATCTGTATGTCACCACGAGGTCATGGCTTACCGGCAGGAGTCTAGCCAGCGTCCATCTCGGGAAGGGAAATCATGGCGTCTGCCTGACTCTGCTTCTTTCTCCCAGCACTGTGTTTGGTCTACTCCACCTATCTAAATCCTGCCCTATCAAAAAGCCAAGGCAATTTCTTTATTAACCAATGAAACTAACACATAGACAGATGACCCTCCTACATCACATGGGGTCATGGACGTAAAACTGGGGGTGGGGGTCAGCAACCCCCACCCCCACTACAGAGTCACTGAGGACCCTTCTGGTTCTTTGAAATTCTCCTTGCTTCAGCAGTGCCATGAATACCCCCGCTTTGGGACCAGCTCCTGGACACTGTTCTGGACTTAGCAGCCAATTGTACCCATGGAAGTCTTGTCTACAACCCCAGAATGCCCCTTCTCCCAAACAGTAACAAGAGAGATAAGGTGAAGGAAAGGGAGAAAAAGAAGGTGAAAATCTAGGGGCAGGGGAACCTCTTCATTGACATAATCTAAGCAATCCCTCCAAATGAGAAACTGAGAGTGGAGGTTAAATCTTTATTTCAGAATCCTTCAGTCACTGAGAAGCAAAGTCAGGATTCCAACTCAGGTCAGACTTGAAGCCCTGGTTTTTTTCCTCTTTCTCATTTACCCTCAAAGATGATCAGGGACAGCCTGATCTGAACTCAGGAAAACATAAAGGAAGTCACAGGTCTCAGTGCCTCTGAGCTGCTGTAACTCGATACCATGGATGGGGTCATCCAGAAACATCAGAAATATACACCTCAAGCTCTGGAGGGTGGGAACGCCAAGGTCAAAGCAGTGACATTCTCAAGGTCTGAAGAGGTCATTTCTGCATCAATGATGTCAAAGTGCTAGAATTTGGTATGCAAGCTGCTGAGAGAGAAGAGTTGACTATAGTCTCCCCCAGCTGTGAACTTGATGAATCGCTATACCAATGTGCCTGGCAAGATGTGCTCAAAGGCACAGTAGTGGCATGATGGTTATGGGAGTAACCAAACACTTCCTGCTTGCTTTTGAGTTCTGATCCATTCGTATCTGACATTACAAACCTTCACAAAAGCCCATAACTGGTGAGGTCGTAGGCCCTGGGAGGAGGGACCTGTGGACACAATGCCAAACTGTTCTCTAAATGTTCATACTTTTATCTATAGATACAGTGCTGCTGTAAATCTTAGTCGGAGAAGATTCTCTTTGTAATAAGTGACAGTGCAGAGATCCGTGACTGGCCAAAGTGCTGAGAGCAAATAATTGTTTAGTACTCAACCATAAAGTGGACATCTCTTCCACCCCTTTAAGGCTCAGGGAACAACACAGAAGAGGGGCTGGAAACAATTAAAGAGCAGGGTGATGGGGATAAGTACTACTCTAAAACACTGTCTTCTAAACATGGCACAGCCATTGCATATATACATCTAGAGTCAACACAGTGGTTCCCACCCACAACCAGAACAAGGTTGAACCCACCAGCATTGCATCATGGATAGGGAAAGAGTCCATAAGGTCCCAGCCCTCACAGATGATCTTCGGATGGTTGCAGGGAGGGAGGTCATATTCCTCAGTGGTATGTGTATTAGTTCATTGCTGCCACTAAGGCAAATGACCCATACCCGTGTTCATGCAGGCAACCCCTAATTAAGTGCAGTAGGTCACAAAAAGGTCATGGATGTAGGAGGGAAACTTGGGGAGAAGAGGAGATTTGTGGGATGAAAAGAGAATAAATAATAATAATGATGATGATAATAAAATAATTATTTGTTCAAAGAATATTATATATGTGTATAACTTATAAAGAATGCACATGTGCATGTACACACACACACACACACACACACACACACACACACACCCTAGCTTGAGCCTCTCTGTAGCACCTATCAGCTGCTGACAGGGGACCATTACTCACTGAACAGGCAGCCTGGGAAACCCCAGCCACCTGCTTCTGTCCCAGCATGTTCCTAGCCCTGCAAACAAGTCCATCATAGGCAGGGAAGGCAGGGTCACCATTTGCACACAGCCTTTAATAAGGATCTGCAGAATCTTGGGGTCTTGGCCAAGCTGTTCGTCCATCCTGGGGAGGGAGCACTGCTGGTCTGACTTACACAGGCCTTTGGCCCTGCTTGGCCTGCACAGATCACCTTCAAATCTTCTGTCAGCTCTGTAATGAGCAGCTTCCTCACTCATGGGGAAAAAAATTGTTTTAACCCTGGAGGCAGGATAGTGTGGAGTGTGGGTTATAGCCCCTGGGGCAGAAGTTCTCAATCTGTGGGTCACGACCCCTCAGGGTATAGTGATCCTTTCATGGGGATCACCTAAGACCACCAGAAAACATAAATATGATTCATTTACATTATGATTCCTAACTAACTAAATTATAGTTCAAAGTAGTAACAAAAATTATTTTATGGTTGGGGATCCCCACGACATGAGGAACCGTATTAAAGGGTCACAGCATTAGGAAGGTTGAGAACCACTTCTTATGGACCCCCTCTCCTGTCCATGATGAAATGTTGGTGGACTCAATCTCGTGCGGGTCCGTGAGTTCATGGGTGCCACACGCGTGCCATGTCCAGGAGACAGAGCTCTACAACAGCCCTTAGTCCCATTCCTCTGCCTTTGCAATCTTTCTGCCACCAGGCTTCTACCTCCTATGATCTTCCCTGAGCCTTGAACGTCTGGAGCAGATGTCCATTTAGGGTTGAGCACTAAACACTTCTTTAAGAAGAAAAGTTAGCTTACCTTGGTCCATATCTGTACAAAATGAAAGAAATGACTGCTTTTATGGGGGAGGGGGATCTTGTCAAGAAGTTGAGAAAGGGGGTCTCCATTCCAAAGGTCTTTGGTGAGATTTACAAAGAGACCATGATGTGAAAAGAAGAAAAATAGAGGCCATTTTTTGTTTGGCTTTGCTTTGCTTTTGGGGGTCGCATATGTGTTTATACGGAGACCAGTGGTGAACATCAAGTGACCTAGTTGATCACTCTCCACCTTGCTTCCTGAAACAAGACCTCACTGATCCACGAGCTCACTGATTGGCTCAGAGGCCTGGCCAGCAAGCCTCAGGCACCAGGGATCTTCCTGTCTCTGCTTCCTCGGCTCTAAAGGGCACATGCTCTTTGCCCAGGCCAGCTCTTACATGAAAGGTGGGGAACTTGGGTCCTGGTGCTTATGTGACAAGTATTTTTATCAACTGAGCCACCTCCCCAGCCCCAGGAGAGGTCATTTTGCTGCAACACTATTAATGTCCTTCTATGGGATTGGTTGATTCCCCAAGACAATGGGTTGAAAAAGAGACCCAGTCTGTAGGGGACCCTGTGGCCAGTCCCACATGGAGAGAGCATGAAACAGAGGCCACAGAGTCACCGCCAAACTTCCAGTCCTACAGGGCAGCCACAAAGAGCATAGTGTGAGCACATGGGTGGCCTCATCCAACCCTCACTCTGCTATTCTGGGGATGCATGTGACCTTGGAAGCGTTTCTGACCTGCAAGAGGCTTAGCTGCCCTGTTTCCTGAGTTATCGTGGGAATAACAAGGGACCACAAGTCTGCCCTCTCTCCCCTGTCCCATTCCAAGTGCCTTCCTTTCCAGCTGGGAGCACCCAGGAGTCTAAGGTCTCCTGATCCTAAAACAAAACCAAACCTGTCTGTGACTGCAACACAAACAGGGAGCAGGAAACTCAGATGGGTCATCCTCTATCGCCTGTCTCTTCTCAGCCCTTGTGGTAATGTGCATATTAGTTTTTATTTCCAGATTGCAAATTGGCAACACGATGTGAGATTTTTTTTCTCCTCTTATTCTTCAAGCGATTTGGACTTAGCTGTTACTCGAGCAGAGAAAAAGAGAGAGAGAAAGAGAAAGAAAGAAAGAAAAGAAAAGAAACCAGCCAACACCAAGCTGATGTCCGCATCCAAGATAAATTATGTTAGTTTTTGCAGTGAGTGAATTGGGGCAGGAAAAAGATTTCACCAGAATAAAATGTTCTGGGCTGAAAAGGTGACTTCAAGTAGGTTTGCTTCTTTTCAGGAGTTCTCAGTGGGCTCAGTTCACCTGCTCCCTGGAGTAATGCTCACCTTAGGGGTCTCCAGCATGGACCGATGGAACCCCCATAGGCTGGGAGCAAAGGTGGTTTTAGACAACAGGCTTTGGGCAGTGTGCCCTCTGGGAATGAGGCTGTGAGCGAAGGCAGGAAGAAACAAAAGCATCTGGGTGTTAGGAGGAAGATTGCTTTTACTAGTCTAAGATGCCACACTGAAGAAGAGATAAGGGACACATCCACTGGCAGAGTGCTTTCTAATCCATGCAACGCAGATGTGCGTGCATGCGTGCGTGCGTGCGTGCGTGTATGTGTGTGTGTGTGTTTAGGAAGGTCTCAGACCTGACATTACAGAATAGTGAGACATTTAGTGAGACCACTTGCCAAATACCTCTAACCATCCATCAGAAAGCTGCAGTGTGGCAGCAGTGTAGCTAACATACGGGGCTAGGAGAAGGTTCCGCTGGTAAAGTGCTGGCCTTACAAGTATAAGGACCTGAGCCAGTCCCCAGAATCCACCTCAAAAACCCAGACATGGTGGCGTGTCTTTGTAATTCTACTGCTTGGGAGGCAGAAACAGGTAGATAGATCCCTAAGGCTTCTTGATAGTATAACTCACCCAGTTCTAGTCCAACAAGAGACCATGTGTCAAAATCCAAAGTGAACAGCACCTGAGGAATGATGCATAAATTAGTTCTCTGACCTCTACATGCATGTACACACATGCACAAGTACCCCCACACATGAGCACCCACTCACACACACAAACATACAACCCATTGCTCTGCCACTTTTTAAAGACTTGATTCTTACTTAGACATGCGTATCCATGCATGTATATATGTGCGTGTGTGTGTAGGTGTCTTTGGAGGCAGGAAGAGGGCATCAGAGGCCAGGAGAAGCTAGTTACTATGAATTGCCTGCTGTGGACGCTGGAAACTGAACACAGGTACGATGCAAGAGCAGCAAGAGTTTTTGAACAGAGACAGCTCTCCCAAGTACACGTGGGGAGGTGGGGGTCCATGCACACACACAAACACACGCACACTGTTGTGTCACTTCTTGGCTATCTTTCTTCGAGAACAGAACAAGCCCTGACTCGAGTCCCTTAGTGGCCAAGTGGTAATCTTCTAAAGTGTAATTACGTTTTCAGCTACTGCTTCACCTATATTCATTTTGCCCACACTGTAGAGCAAGTGATAAAGGCTTCATTTTTATCAGCGTGTTATAAAGATTCCTTTCACAATAAATACATGCATGCTTTGAAAGGCAGGATGTTTTTAAGGAAAACATTAAGTAAATTATATTAGCGCTAGATCTCAGATAGGTGATCATTAGGGTGAAATATAAAAAGCTAAAATTGGAGAAACGCTGGATTAATTGGAAAGAAATACATGGCAAGCAACTTCTTTCCTACGTCTCTCTCAAATTAAATAATAAATCTTGCTGCCTTGTTTTTCCAATTTAAACAAATGTTCTGACTCTTCCCATTTCCCCATCCCTTTCTTTTCCCAAGGCTTTGCTAGTGGGAGAGGAATTTGTGGCTGGTAAGAAGTACATCATTCTCCTTCCTGCTGGAGTCCACGTGAGTGCTCGGAGCGGTACCTACGCTCATTAAGCACCATCTTTCATTTGTTCATAAACATTCGCACTCCCCCTCTCAGCTCCCATCCTTAGCAAGAGGTGCCATGCAGCAAAGGGCGAAAAGACGGGATCTGGCCTAGGAGAAAAATGACAACACCAACAGCTGGAGAGGAGCATCATAAATACTGCACAGGGAACCATATGACTCTGGGAACAGGAAATTGAGTTGGGAAAAATATCCCATGAAAGTAAGCTCTATAGGATTATAGTTATACCTGCATGCTCCTGAAGAGCCATGGGTGGAGGCCATCTCATTACTGCCACTTTTCTGTCGGGGAGATTTTGACCAAGTGGCTTCAACCTCAGCCTGCTTTCCAGTCTTTTTAATGGGGATGGCCTCAGCTTCCTCTTTCACTATGCTGAAAGAATCCAGTGAGACACAGGGATTGGGATTGTTTATGTTCATTGTAAACTTGGAGGAATCTAGATTCCCCTGGAAGAAGGTCCTCTGGGCAGCTGTACTTGATGGTGTTAACTGGTATCGAAAGACTCATCTTGACAATGGTCAGGACCATTCTGGAAGCAGAGCATTCCAGAATGCACAAAATGGAGAAAGCCAGCTGAGCACTAGGAAGCATCCAGTGTTGTTTCTTGAGAGTGGGTGTAATGCTAGCAGATGCTGCAGGTGTGATGAGAGCAGATGCTTCAGGTGTGATGTGAGCAGATGATGCTTCAGGCTCCTACTGCCCTGACTTTCCCCGCACTGATGGATTGTGCCCTGGACTATGAACTAAATACGCTCTTTCCCCATTAAGTTGCTTTCGTTGGGGTATTTTAGAAGGCTACAGAAGCAAAAGCTAAGAGAGAGGGTGTGAGCATCAAACGCCCCCATCACAATGTCTGATACCCAGTAAGGGCTCAGCAAATGACCAGTGACTTTCTCAGCTCCTATCATCCAAGGTCTCTTTCCACCATATTTGAACTTTCATGCAACCATCCCCTTCACAGCCCCAGATAACCCTAGCTGAAGAAGGCACTAAAGAGCCGTGGGCGTTCTCCTGACACAGAGGCCCAGAGGGGTTGGGGTGGAAGACTCTGACTGCTTTGGGTGTGAGCTCATTCCTGAAATATGCTGTGTTCTTGAGTAGAGATTCGCTGGGTAGGGGCTGGAGTTTGGTCCAGTGGCAAAGATGACGGCGTTCAAAGGAAAAAAAAAGGAGGATGGGGCATTAAAGGGATGACTTTTAATCATCAGTAAAGGAAAAACAGAATCTAGTGGGAAACAATGAGGTAAGAAGTATTGGGAGCAAAAAATTAAAAGGGAAAAAAATCAGTCCTTATTTTAAAAATAGAAGTGGTTTCCAGAGCCCATCAGAAAATGTAAAGATGGGGCTGGAGAGATGACTCGAGGGTTAAGAGCACCCATTGTCCTGGCACACAGCCTGAGTTTAGCACCAACACCAGATGACTTACAGCCACCTTTAACTCCAGCTCTAGGAGATCCAACACCCTCTACAGGCTTCTATGGGCACCTGTACTCATAAGTGCACATGCCTCCACACAGGCATGCATACACACATAATTCAAAATAAAATCATCTTTTTGTGAAAAAAGTTAAGAAGAACCAGAAAGACCCCACATGAATGAGCACATGGTGTCTTTCAAAAACCACAAATCAGAACTGTCAAAAGTTACAAAAATCTCAAGCCAGGCAATACTGACACACACCTTCAATCCCAGCACTCAAAAGGCAGAGGCAGACAGACCTCTGTGATCTTGATGCCAGGCTGTTCTAAAGAGGGAGTTGTATGACAGCCAGGGTTACATAGACAAACCCTGTCTCAAAAAACCAAAATGAAAAAGAAAGAAGAAAAGAAAGTCACAAAAAAAAATCTCACTTTAATAATGTTTTCCTCTTTATCAAGGGAGTTCATGAGCCTTGAATCTTCACAAGGGCCCGATGAGTAGCTGTTATTGTCCATTTTCAAGAAAAGAAGAGAGCGTCCTACACCCAGTGGCTTCTTTCTGCCTTCATTTGGAAACCCACACATACATGTGTTCCCCTGCCGGCTGCAAATTAATCATGGAGAAGCAAATGCGGCTTGCAGGAGCTGCCTCCCTCCTACAGTGTTCCTTGAGGGTTCAATGGCCAATAACCTCCCTACTGGTAGTGGAAGGTGTCATGGCTGCAGCGCAGCTATAGAGAGTGCCTTGTGGAACCCTCTCCCAGGCACTCCTGGGAAGTCTGGCCCTTACAGAACCATCAGAGAAGCAGCTCCTCTCTGTACCTCCTTGATAACTGGTACCCCCTAGTAGACACAGGCTTTGAGGCTCACAAAGGACTCACTTTACCAATTTCATGTTCCCAGCCTCCAGTAAGAGAAGGAAAATGAGATGCCTGAGTCCCATTGTGCAACAGGAGACAACTCCCAAAATCCCTACCTCTTAAGGTGGCCTCCTGTGACCCTACTAGCATTTAACTGAGGGCTTGTTTACAGTTTCCGAGGGTTAGTCCCTGACTGTAATGGCAGGGAGTGTGGCAATATGCAGGCAGGAATGCTACTGGAGTAATAGTTGAGAGCTTACATCCTTATTCACAAGCATCAAGCAGAGAGAGAGAGAGAGAGAGAGAGAGAGAGAGAGAGAGACTGGGTCTGGTGTGGGCTTCTGAAACTTCAGAGCCCACCCCAAGTGACACACCTCCTCCAACAACACCACACCTCCTAATCCTTCCTAAACAATTCCACCAGCTGGGCACCACACATTCAAATACATGAGCTTATTGGGGCCATTCTCATTCAAGCCACTATACCTAGCTTTCTTCTATGGACATCTGATGTAGGATGTCCTTCTATATATGTACTGCTTTTATTGATTAATGAATAAGGCTGTTTTGGCCTATGGCAAGGCAGAATATAGCCATGCTGGTAGGGATATATAGAGAGAGAGTAGATGGAGTCAGGGAGACACCGTGTAGCTACCAAAGGAGAAGGACATGTCAGAACCTTACTAGTAGGCCACAGCCTTGTGGCAGTACACAGATTAATAGAAATGGGTTAATTTAAGATGTAAGAGTTACTTAATAAGAAGCCTGAGCTAATAGACCAAACAGTGTTGTAATTAATATAGTGTCTGTGTGACTATTTGGGTCTGGATGGCTGGGAAATAAATGAGCAGTCTCCAATTACAAAAGGATGCCCACTGTCTGGGCCATGGATCCACATAAAACCTAAAAACACTTAAAAAGGGGAAGGCTTCTAGATCCACAAAAATGGGAGCCAAGCACAGCTTCCTGACAGCCTCATTTGCTTTTCAGAAAGGATCTGTTTGCTGGCAGCAAGCAGAGGTGTGGTTCCTTTAAGAGAAAGTTTCCTGACTCAGCATTAGCAGCAAAAACTGTATGGTTTCTTTAAAAGACAGCTCCCTGGTTTATGCTGGCAGCACAAACTCTGGCTCTTTCAGGAGGTCCTGCTCTTAAATGGGTTTGTGAGCAGCATGCTACTAGTTGCTTAATGATAACATAGACCTGTTGCATCCCTAGAGCTAGGATAGTGAACAAGGCTCGCAGACCACTGTGTCCCTGGAGCTAGGATAGTGAACAAGGCTTGCAGAGGTGGTGAACATACCTCTGCCATGTTGGATGGGGCAGAGCCAACAGGCAGAACCATGGAGTTGGTCCTAGCCACGCAGCTTAACTTAGCATTTTAAGAAGCCCTCCTGGTCAGAAAAGCATTACAGATATGCAAAAAAGACAGATTCAGACAAAAATAAACCTCTGAACAGGTCACAGTGTGTTTACAAATGTACATAGGCTTGGGAGAGAGAAGAAAAAGAATATAGACAGTTGTAAAAAGAAAACAAGCAAGTAAATGGTTTTAAAAAATAAAACAAAGTGTTTAAAGAAATAGTAGGGATAATAAAAAAGAGTACAGACAGTCATAGATTAAAGGAATAAGGGAAAATAAGCCACATAAAGGCGGGATACACACAAAGAGTCTGGATTATGCATATTGCTGTATTTTTCTTTGAATTTTTTGACTGCAGAGAAACATTTGATTCTGGGGGCTGTTAAGCTAAACCAGCATATATATTTTAAAGATATCTTGGCTTCAAAATTTTAGTCTAAGAATATGTTTCTTTGGAAAAGAGGTTCTGCTTTTCTTTCCACGGAGGATGGGAATGTGTGGATTCCTTTCAAGCTAGTATGGTTTGATGGAACAAGATCCCCCAAAAAGGTCTCTGTGAACCCTAAAAATACTTCATCCAACAAACAGAAGGAAGCAATTTGGAGAAAATTACACCCAAATTCCCAAAAAAATTATTCTTTATAAATGTTTGTTTTCATTTAAATGGAGAGATGATACAAAGATGAATACTTTGCATTAGTAGAGTTCTTGGTCTATTGATACACTTTAAGGTCAGTCTTGTTATATGGATATTTATACTCTTATTTAAGATATTATGTGTTTGTACAGCTCATTTAAAAATGTAATATATAATTAAAAATTACAGATTAATAGTCTTCTATAATAGTCAATCTTGCAGTCATGTTGTTAGGTTTCCTAGATGTGCAGAGATATAGTTCATACGGAGAGGTATTCTTCAGATCTTTCAAAGAGTTACAGAATGTGGTATTTAAAATTTTTAAGAACTAAGACTCTTTTCAACAGTGAGACATGCCTGCTTCTGGCAGCATCAATTACATTAGAAAGGCTGATGGACACTGAAGAAACTCATTATGGAATTTGTCTTCAATGTGACAAGACTAGCCATTTGGGCAAGAAACTGCTTTTTCCTGGATTGCTTGATGATATGCTGTATGAACTGGACATGCAGAACCTAAAGAAAAGTGACTACTGAACTTTCAAAAAGATGGGATGGTCCTTCAGGATTTCTGCTTCACTGAAGAAACTGCCAGACATTCTGCAGGACATAGAAGAAAGTGACTGACAAACTGCCAATATAAGCAGAATGGATTTTCAAATTTCCTGCTTCACAGAAAAGTCTGCTGGATACAATGGGCTTGTAGGATGAAGATGGATGCCCCAATGGTACAAAAGGACTTTGGATGACTGCCCAGGCAGCGAGATGTCTCTGTCAACTCTAGAACATCGGAAGCTACTTACAGTGCACTTCTTGTTTACTTAGGTAACATTCTATCCTTCTGGGGCCTTTGAAAAGTTGAAGACAGATAGTTATAGTTTTCCTTAATTGTGATAAAGGATAAATTAGATATAAAATGTTAGACTCACAAAGATAGGATAGATGATAGAGTATTTTCCTTAATTTGACAAATGTAAATGGACTAAATATTGTAACTCTAAGTCTTGCTTGATAACTGTTTTGTATATGTAATTTTATTATGTTAAAGTTAAATCCTTCATTTTTAAATAGACAAAAAAGGGGAGATGATGTGAGATGCCCTTCTGTATATATGTTGCTTTTATTGGTTAATGAATAAAGTTGCTTTGGCCTATGGCAGAGAAGAATATAGCTAGGATGGAAGGAATAGTGAGAGAGAGTAGGTGGAGTCAGGGAGACACTATGCAGCTTACCAGTAGGCCACAGCCTTGTGGCGATACACAGATTAATAGAAATGGCTTAATTTAAGATGTAGGAGTTACTTAATAAGAAGCCTGAGCTAATAGGCTAAACAGTGTTATAACTAACATAGTTTCTGTGTGATTATTCAGGTCTGGATGACTGGGAAATGAATGAGCAGTCTCTGTTTACAAAGATGCTCAAAGGTTGCTGTACTAATGAGCAGATTCTTATTGGATAAGCAGTGAATGCACTCTTGAAAGTCAGAAATCAGAGTTTTCCAACCCTCTCTACCCCTTCACAGCCTAAACTAAAGCTAAGTTGCTTCAGCTCTCCCAGCTTTAGCTTTAGCACATATGGTGTCTACAAGCAGGCTAAAACACCTCTCTCGGGAAATGTTGAAAAGGTTCAATCACAAAGCTTTGGTGAACTCCTATCACACACCAGGAGCGAGAAAAGTATTCAGTAGATGTTGCTGACAGTTACAGATGGAGAATCTCACCTCTGCCCGGTACTAAAATAAACAGAAGGAGCCCTTGACTCTAAAATGTAGGACTTGGGGCCAGTAAGAGGACTTGATGGACAAAAGCATCTGATGTCGAACCTAATAAAACCACATGGTGAAAGGAGAGAGCTAGACCCCACAAATTATCATTCTACCTAAACACATATGATGAGACATATGTGTGCTCACACATATGCACTTATGCACACACAAAAAAATAAATAAAATGTAATTTAAAAATTAAGCAAATAAATTGGGGACTGGGTAGGTGGCTCAGAGGTTAAGAGTATAATGCTCTTGCAAAGGACATGAGTTTTGTTCCCAGTACCTATGCTTCATAGCTCATAAGCATCAGTAATTCCAGCTCCTTGGGAATCTGATGTTCTTTTCTGGCTTATGTGGGTATTGTATTCACATACACATACCCATATACAGACACACATACACACACACACACACACACACACACACACAACTTAAAATAAATGTTTTTAAAAAGTGAAATAAAATATTGAGCCTACTTGCTATTCCAATTAATACTCTAACGCTGTATGTATTCTGCTAAACACCTGCTTACCTATCTCCTGGGATCGTCACAGCAACCCTAGAAGTTATGCCATTTAACTGATAACAAAGCAAAGATAAAAAGGGAATTATGACCTTCCCAAGATCACTTGTCTAGCGAGGCACAAAACAGACCCTCAAACGGTACAGTCTGACCCCAAAGCCCTCTGAATCTCCATGCCAGGCCCTCCTTGCCTCTGACAACTTGATATTGACCTTGTTCCATAAAAGACAACATTTAAGGCTACCAGAAACATCTGTAAGACACAATTAGCTTATGAGCTGAGGCGACTGAAGAGTGGCATAGGCACCAGTGGAGGAAGGTGGGGGATGATGGGATACCACAGGGTGCAGAGAATTAACTGGTTTTCAGATGAATTCTATTGTCTGTGGTGACTGTGGCACCAGGCATACAGCAGGATAGCTGAGGGAATGCCTGTACTGATTGGTTCTAATTGTCGACTTGACACTGCCTGGAGTCACCCATGAAAAGGGTCTCTTACATCAGGCTGGCCTGTGGGCGTGCCTGTAGGAGTCCTGTCTTGATTGTTAATTGATGTAGATGACCTCAACCTTACCTTGTGCAATCAACCATTTCACAGTCTGGCCCCTGAACTGTGTAAGAATGAAGAAAACTGGCCGTGTATAAAACCAAGTAAGTGAGCCAGAGACAGGGTGTTTCTTCTCCATCTGCAGACTGTGAGCAATGATGCTTCAAGTTCCTGCCTTGACTCCCCTGAAGTGATGAACAGCAACCCAAAATTGGAAACCGCATCAAATCTTTCTGCCCTCACTTGCTTTTTTCTCAGGCTATTTTATCCCAGTGATGGAAATCAAACTAGAACAATGGCCAAGAAGGGAAGGAAGGTACCAGAGTGGAAACTGAGCAGCCACAGAAGCTTAAGTTCTCAGGGATTTGGAAAGATGAGGCAGAACAAGTAGAGATATAGGTGTTATAGACACAGATAGAGAGAGATGGGGGGCAGTTGGGAAGAAGCCAAGGTTGGACTTCACATGATCAAGACAGACAGGTTCTGGCTTGCTGTGTGCCTCACTGCTGAATATTACATGAATGTCCCAGGCTGTGAGCAGAATCCAGAAGTCCACACTCCCAGGCTTGTATCACAAGGACCACTGAAAGTACTCTGGAAGTAGTTACAGAAGATGTGTGATAAGGATGGCTCTCTAAATACCTATTTTTATCATTTTTGCTTATGTACATGGGAGGAACAGGTTGCACCCGTGAGTGCAGTTGTGGGAAAGGGGACTTAGGGATACGTATGATCAAGAGGCACAAAGCACATCAGTTCCAATGCTAATTGAAAATTATAACAATGTCTAATAATATCTCCTTGATGACTTGATGCAGAATAAAAAGGTGCAGAAGAGAGTTTCAGAGTAAATTTTACTTCTCTCTCATTGAATCCTTAAAGTGTGATGTAGGTTCAGGGCGCAACTCTGCTCTCAAGCCCAGAGTGTGCTGGAAGCAGGAACTCTCTCTTCTTGATGTTTTCTAAATGACCAAAGGACAAGAATGGATTTTCTATCCCCCGGGCACATGTTTTGTTGACGCACTAATAACCCAGCTGCTGGAAATTCAGGTCAGGGATTTGAGGGAAAACTGAAGAAACTGTATCCAGTCCTTTGGGAGACCAGTGTTTGATTCTAAGCTTTTAAAACAATGTCTAAAATCTGGAGAAAACTGCCTTTAATAAGAACCAGCAGCCAGGACCCCAGAAGAGACTAGAGAGAAGACACTGTATCTTTCATCTAATATGTTGGCTTTGGGAAGTGGCCAGAGGCCTCGATGACTTCAATCCCCTGTCTCACAGTTATCTGTTAACTGTGCTATAGGCCTTGGGGTCTCCAGAGGACCTGCCCTGATCTCTAGCCTGAAGCTCATGATGCTATCAGGAACAACTAACCAAGGCAATCCTTAAAAAATGTCAGGACACAAACTATCTTAGTTAGGGTTACTATTACTGTGATGAAAGGCCATGAACAAAGCAACTTGGAGAGGAAAGGGTTTGTTCAGCTGACACTTCCACATTACAGGTAGGTCATCATCAAAGGAAGTCAAAGCAGAAACTCGAGCAAAGCAGTGACCTAAGGCAGGAACTGATGCAGAAGCCATGCAGGAGTGCTGCTTCCTGACTTGCCCCTCATGGTTTGATCAACCTGCTTTCTTATAGAACTCAGGACCACCAGCCCAGGGATGCCATCACCCACAGTGGTCTGGGCTCTTCTTCCGTCAATCACTAACTCGTAAAATGTTCTACAGGCCTGCCTACAACCCTATCTTATGGAGACATTTTCTCAACTGAGATGCTCTTCTCTCTGAGGACTCTAGTTTGTATCAAGTTGACATAAAACTATCCAGCACACAGACCCAGGACTGACTAGTATGAGAAGGTAGAGTAGAGACATTGATAATGTTCACACACTTCTCCGTGGCCGTTCTGCTTTAAACTTTATAGCTTAATGAGGCAGGTGTTACTGTCACCACCATCTTATACATGGGACAACAAAAGACTGAAAAGGCCAGGGGGAGATGATGTCTTGAGCCCGACTAGAAATGGGCACTCACCGCGCACTATGAGGAATCTGACTCTCTCAAGCTCTACGTTTTCATTTCTTCAGTGTTAGCTTCTTTTTAATTTTGTTTTAGTTGTGGAGCAAGGCGTATTTGGTTCTCCTGTGCATATATCATAGTCTAAGAGTTAAGGAACTGAGCTGGGCAGTGGTGGCGCCCACTTTTAATCCCAGCACTCCAGAGGTAGAGGCAGGTGGATCTCTGTGAGTTCAAGGCCAGCCTGGTCTACAAGAGGTAGTTCCAGGACAGGCTCCAAAACTACAGAGAAACCCTGTCTCAGAACAAAAAATAAAAGAGTTAAGGAACTGAGAGGGGTGGTACTTGCCTACTATCTCAGCACCCAGGAGCTGAGACTGGAAAATAATGAGCTGGAAGCTTGTCTATTGTCAAAAAAAGAAATAGTTTTAAAATGAATTCATTTTAAAATGACTCTCTTTTTAGTGAAAGAGTCACAGTCAAAATAGTGAGTGGACCAGCATCATGTGTTTATCCTGACCAAGCGCCTGCTAGAAACTGAAATGTATTGATTACTGTGTCCCCCTACCCTGGAATCTCTGGCTAACTTTCTATGCTCATATTATAAACCTGATTTGGTTTAGAAATGCCTAGATTATTAGTGAGGTACACCTTCGTGTGCCTGTGAAAACATTTCCAGAAAGGCTTAAGTCAGGAGACAGACAGCGTGCGGGGGGGGGGGGGGGGCGGTCCCACAGGCTAGAGTCCAAAACAAAACTGAAAAGGGGAAGAGGCAAATGGATGAATACCACAACCCCCACCTCCTCTGCCTCCCGATGCATCCGCATGTGAGCGCGGCAGGTCATGAGCTTGTCATCACAGCTGTGCCATCCACCCATAGACAAGCAGCTTCTACCACAGTGGAGCACATCCTCAAACTCTGATCCAAATCCTCTTTCCTTAAAGTGGCTCCTTGTTGGGTATTCAGTCATAGAACTGAGCACTGCGACCATCAGACCCCCAGACCACAACGATGGGGTGAGAGAGAAGCATTGCTCAGGGAGGATCCCAGGGGGAGTCCCAGAAGAGTGACACGTAATCTGGGTAAGCAAATAGAGCAGCTATCTCCCCTCAAATCCCTTCCAACAAAACTGTAATAAGGGATGTGGTGAAACCATGAGACTGCCACATTGTTGTTAACAAGGAAAGCGTTCGTCTGAACGGATCGTCCTGTGAAGCCCTGGCTAGCCTCACACTCACAGCCTTCCTAACTCAGCCTCCCAAGTGCTGACATCACAGCCACACACCAACACATCTTACATGAAGCCATCCCTGCTCAGAGAAAAGAGGCCCCATGAAAATGTCAAAGGGAAAACCTAATTGATTATAACCAATAGTTCACAATGTGTTGTACCGACCATGAATCCAAAACCTGAGATTAGAGGTTGAAGGGGGAGTTGAGCCTTCAGACTCTTCATTTTCCTGCTATACCTGAAGGAAAGTGGTCTCTCTGTACCTTCAAAGTCATTGCTCTGCATAAACAGCAGACAATAGGGCTCTGTGCAATATGGTCATTATGATCAGAGCCTTGAAACACGGCTCAACATAGAAAGCAAATCTTGGAAAGTTCCATTCATCTATTTCATGTTTGGTGTGTTTATGATCTACTATAGTCATGGAGCAGTGCTGTTTTGTCAACTTCATAACCTAGATCCCACTGAGAAAGGAGCCTCAACACAGGAGTGTCTACATTAAGGTCAGCCTCCAAGAATGTCTGTGCAAAACTGTCTTAAATTAATTACTGTGGGAAGATCCATCTTAACTGTGGGCAGGAACACACCCTGAGCAGAGGATCCTGGGCTGTGTAAAATGGAGGGAGCAAACTGAACACTAGTGTGCATGCATCCATTCATTGCACTCTGCTCTTGACTGTGAACTCACCATGACTGAGTCTCTCAAGCTCCTGTTGTGATTTCCTCTCCATGATTGACTGTGAACCAGATGAACCTTCCTCCCTTAAGTTGCTTTTGTTGGAGCATTTTAATCACAGCAGCGAGAAATAAACAAACAATAAATTTGGAGAGATAAAATGCCTCTTACTCTGCTATCTGCATTCTAAAATACAAAAGGAATTCATAAGCTCACAAAAAGGTTAAATAAGGGTTATGGTTGTGAGGGAAAATAAGACAACGCATGGTGGCAGTTGGAAAAGGACCCTTCATGAAGAGTGGTCAGAAAAGAGATTGTACTTTATCTGAGATCTTCATGTTGGGAAGAACCAATCAGGTAAATATCTGGACTCAAACAAGAGTAACCAAAGATCTGTAGCTTCGGCAAGAGTGGCAGAGGTACAGTCAGAGAGGGGTGCAATGCCAATCATGTGGGTCTATCTGATCAGCTGTATTTCATTCTGTGTGCACAGGGATGCCGTGAAAATATTTAAACTGAATGGTTAAATGTTACTCTTGTGATTAGGAGATAGTTCAGTGGGTAAAAGCTCTTGCTTCAGAAGCATGAGGCCCTGGGTTTGAATGCCTAGAACCTGTATAAAGTACAATGGCTCCTATCTGTAATTCTAGTGCTCCTATGATGAGATGGGGTGTGGTAGGGAAAGGAAAAGGAGAATCCTGCAAACTTGTTAGATAGTTATCCTGGTATAAGCAATAGAAAATCAGCAAAGAGACCCTTCCTCAAACAAGGTTAAAGGTGAAGAGTAACACTTAAGATGTCCCTTGACCTCCACATATGCACAGTGGTATGAACACACCCTCATTCACACATATGATTCCACACATAAAAAAAGAGGAGGAAGAAGAGGGGGAAACTACTCTCGGCACTGTTTGAAGAACAGACTATGGACTGAGTCTGAAAACAGAAGTGAGGACTGAGGACTGGAGAGATCGGTCAGTAGCTAAGAGCACTTGTTGCTCTTGCCAAGAACTGAGTTTAGTTCCCAGCACCCATGGAGCTTTACCTGGTAAACCACAGCCTCTTGACCATACACAGATTAATAGAAATGGGTTAATTTAAGATGTAAGAGTTAGCCAATAAGAAGCTAGAGCTAATGGGTCAATCCGTGATTTAATTGAAGAAAAAAATAAAAAATAAAATAAAATGGCTGATCTTGTGGAACTGTCTAGAAAGAGAGGGTGCACATGCGTCAAGATGACAAATAAGAAAGATGTCATCAAAGTGTACACACTAACAAAATCAGGGAGTTATCAAATCTTATGCAAATAAATTAAACACTTAAATGAAACGGATGGGTGCCTAGAAATGTACTGCTTATTAAGATTGTCACTAGAAAAGATGAAATTGAAGTGACCCCTTATCTGCTTTTTAAAAATTAGTAAAAGCGAAAGCCTGAAAGCAAAAACTTTCCACAGAGAAACCTGCACCTCCAAAGAATTTCACCAGTGGACACTTGCTAACATTTGAAAAAAAACATGGCACCAAACTTTTTCTTTAGTGTGATTATGACTATCGGCCACACGCGTGAGAAGGCTGAGAGGACAAGACAGGGCGTCAGGTCACCTAGAGCAGGAATGACAGTTGATCGTGGGCTGCCAGACATGGGTGCTGGGAGCTGAACTTAGATCCTCTGGAAGAGCAGCAACCCCTAACCACTAAGACATCTCTCCAACCCCATAACACATAGAGGATAATAAAGAACAGAAAGAAAGGCTTAGAGCATAACACTTACCTACCATGCATCAAGCACCAAGTTCTAAACCCTAGCACTAAATAAATAAATAAATAAATAAAGATGCTGTAGGGTGAAAAGGTTGCTCAGTGGTAAGAGCACTTGATGCACATGCATGAAGGCCTAAATTTGGATCTTAGTGTCCACATTTTAAAAAAAGGGCAAGTGCCCGCAACCCCAGTGCTAGGAGCAGGAGACGAGATGGGAGGACAGATGGACTTCCCTACCACCAGCCTAGCTCTAGGTTCAGTAAGAGACCCTGTCTCAAGAGAATAAAGCAGAGAGTAGCAAAGATAGTACATCTGGTGTTCTCCAGGGTCTGCATTCACAAGCACATTCACCTGCACACATGTACAACTTCCACATGGAGAAAGAGGAGAATAGCCACCAGTGATTTTGTATGAAAATTTGAGAAAGGTATTTCGAAGAAGGAAAGTTACAAGCCAAGCCCTCTTGTGGGCAATATGTTCCCATGTGAATTAAATAAGTAATAGAAACAAGACTGGTGTGTGTGTGAGCAGGGGACAGCAGGGCTGGTGTGTGTGAGCGGGGGATGGCAGGGCTAATGTGTATGAGCAGGGGATGACCCAGGGGTTAGATTCGAGACAGACCAGAGGGGGATGGCAGTGTTCTATAGAGTGACATGGCAATTCCAGCCTTATAAATAATTCTTAAAAAGGAACGCATATATTATGTACTTCAATCTTATTAAATTGTGTGCAGTATATATACATGTTCATACCAGGTATGTGCACGTGTGTGCATGCATGCAAAGACCAGAGGTCAGCATCAGATGATGTCTGTCCCTCCACCTTATTTTTTGAGACAGGGTCTCTCACTGAACCTGATGGAGCTCACTAATTGGCCAGACTGGGTGGCCAATGAACGCTGGGGACCCATTTTGTCTCTTCTACTCCTACCTCCTAGCACTAGGGTTTAAACCTGGACCACAGTACTCAGTCTTCATGTGGATGCTGGGTATTTGAACTCAGGTCCTCATGCTTGTGCAGCAGGAATTTACCAACTGTGCCATCTCCTCAGCCCCTTACTAATAATTGGAATACAAAATAAAGAATGTATTTTGTGGTTATTCACTTCATTGCCCTCTCTTCTCCCCTCTTCCACCTCTTGCTAATTACCTTACTCCCATTAAATGTTCCCCCTGTGTATTCAATTGTAAGAGATCATTTGTTGACCGTTTGCTTGTTTGTGCTGACTATGTAGCCAAGGCTGGCCTGTAACTTTCTGTGAGGCTGTCATAGTTAATCTTCATTTTCCATTAGATTGGGTTAAGAAATGCATTCAGTCAGGTAGTGGTGGTGCTCATCTTTAATCCCAGAACTTGAGAGGTAGAGGCAGGTGGATCCCTGTGAGTTTTAAGCCAGCCTAGTCTACAGAGTAAGTCCCAGGACATTCAAAGCTACACAGAGAAACTCTGTCTCAAAAAAAGGTCGGGGGGGGGGGGGGATGCATTCAAAGTCATGCATAGTGGCTCACACCTGCATTCCTAGCATGTAGCAGACACAGGCAAGCCATCTCTGTAAATCCAAGGTCAACCTGGTCTACAAAACAAGTTCCAAGCCATGCCCACATAACAAACCCTATCTCAAAAACAAAATAAAACAAAACAAAACAAAACCACTCACACACCCAGAAACGCCTATGACATTAATGAGATACACTTAGAGTGTGCCTGGGGCAGTGGGGAGGCATTTCTGGAAAGGATTATTTGAGGAAAAAAACCTACCCTGGATATAAGTAGTACTGTCCATGGACTTTTTAGGAAATAAAAGGCAAGAATATAGCACCAGCTAAGTATCAGCACCCTCCCTTTCTCTGCTTCCTGACCCACTGAGATGTGAACAAGCAGCCTCGCAGTCCTGCTGCCATGGAGCAGCCTGTAGTTACACCTTCTCCACCATGATGAGCCACAACCCTTCTTAAACTGTGAGTCAGAATGAGTCCTTTCTCCCTTAAGCTGCTTCTTTTTAGGTACGTAGAATGACAGCGAAGTAACTAATAAAGAAGCCCAGGCTAGTCTTGAACTAGCAGTCCTCCTGTGTCGGCATCCACAGTGTTGGGATTGTGGTCAAGAATTACCATGCCTGGCCTTCGAGTCATTTTAAAATACAACCTGCAAGTGTCTCTTTCTGAACCCTCTCTTTTCAAGTGGACGAACACTATTCTGCTACCATTTCACACAGCTCCTGGCACACACACACACAAGAAAGAAAAACCTCAGTAAATACTGGCTAAAGAGGGAAAGAACCTCAATATAGCATCACACTCAAATAAAGTCAAATACATACATGATTTTTTTAAAAACAAATAATTGAACTCAAGTGAAAGAACAGACTCAGAAAAAAAAAAAAGTTGTATCCTCTGCCAAGACTCCGTAATACGCAAAGTCCTTGTGGAAGCTCTAAGAGATAAGAGGCTGAGCAAGAAGAACCGACTGAATAAAGATGAAATAAGAGTTAAAGCCAGGCTGAGAAGAAAGGAGAGAGGCGGCTGAGGGGAAGCATTGGAAATGAGGTCTCAGAAGATAATGCAGGGTCTCATGTGGGTGTCAAGCTGCTGGGGCAGGAAGCCGGGTTCTGATCTGCATTGATAGCAGGCATTCATTTCCTCCTTGCAGAGCCTCGCTCTCTTCCCTCACTCTAGGCTTTGGAATGCAGGGTTCAGATACATCCCTGTACGGTTCTGAGATCTAAACAAGCCAGTCATTCTGCTTTGCTGAGCCCTGAGTACCAAATCAGTGCCCTGGTAGTAACAGAGGTACTGAGAGCAGCTGTTCCTCAGAACAGAGATCTGGTGCCGCCAAGAGCTTCCAAGGAGTCCAGGGGTCCTTTCTTTTTTTTTTTAGACAGAGTTTCACTTTGTAGCCCTGGCTGGTATGAAACTCATGTGTAAACCAGGGCTGGCCTCGAACTCATAGAGATCGTCCTACCTCTACTTTCTGAGTATTGGAATTAAAGTCATCCATCACCATGCCTGGTTTTTTACGTGTATATAAATGCATAGATATGTGTACCTGCTTGCCTGCATGTGCCCCAGTTCATGCAGGTGCCCTCAGAAGCCAAGAGGGGGCAACAGATCCCTTGGAGCTGGCGTTACAGGTGGTTATGTGCCACGCTGAACATGGGTGCTAGGAACCAAACTCAGGTTCCCTTTAAGAGCAGCAAGCACTGTCAACCTCCAGACCACCTGCCTAGGCTCTATTTTGTTTCATTTTTAATTAACAGAATGTCAACGGTGCCTCTCGGGGCAGTGTGGGAACAGCCAGTCACTCCACACCCACTGTGAATACCAGGTGGCACGTGATGGCAAATCTCACCTGACTCACACTCATTTCCCCTCTCTTTAAAGCCTCTGCCTGAAACTTTTTATTTTTCTTTCAATTATTTATTCACTCATTCCTGCAAGAAATATTTACTGAGTACCTCTGATGGTGTGTGTGTGTGTGTGTGTGTGTGTGTGTGTGTGTGTGTACAAGCTACAATCAAATGAGCATTATGCTTAATGATGTAGCCCAACTATAGGCAAAGTAAGAGTTCTGCACATGCTTAAGGTAAGCCAGGCTAAACTAAGCTGTTTGCTATGGTAAGAGTATTAAGTGCATTTTCTAAATACATAGTATTTATCTGTATATCATTAATAATCCAGGTAGAATCCCTTCCCTTCTAGATTGCTATGATCCTTTTTCTGTATGTCCTTCCTCTTAGTTGAAATAAAAGCACTGGGAAGTTTTTTTTTTTTTAGCTACAATTAAGATCCTCATGTTCTTCTGCCAACTGCTACTGGTCTAAGGGGAAGTTGATTAATCTCTCTGGATTAATTTTTCCCTTCTGTACATAAACACTTGAACAAAAGGCCAGTCACTAAGAATATTTTCAGTTGTTCCTGATGAGTTTCTCCTACTTTGATTCACATAGACACATACATAAATCCACCACATAGAATTCACACAGAAAAACATGCACATGCAAGCATGCTCATGCATGCGTGCACGCTCACACACACACACACACACACACACACACACACACACACTCCAGTGACTCCCTACCTCACTTAAGTAAAACTCAAAGTCCTTATCCAGGAGGTAATACTAAACCCCAGGGACTAGAAGTAGTCTAGCCCCAAAGTCTCTCTGCCCCTCTCCCCTTAGGCACACTGGATCAGGGACTTGCACACACTAATATATTCCTCCTTCCTTTGTCTCCCTGCAGCTTTTTCCCTCACCTGGAAAATTCTCCTCTGTCTCAGTCCTCATTTCCTTCAACAGATGTTCACATGTCTTCTTTCAGAACATCCCCTGTTCTGGTTGCCTCATATAAAAACATATCTCCATGTTACTATAAACCCCTTAACTTTCTTCTTCTTTAAAATTGTATTACATGTTTTATTCTTTTATTTGTGTGGGAGGAGGTGCAAGTGTGTGGGCATGCACATGGTATAGCTCATGCATAGAGGTCAGTGAATAAGTTTTGATATATATATATGTATGTATATGTATATATATATCAAATTTTATATATATAATATATTAAAAATATAAATTATATTATTTATATAATAATTAATTATAAATTATATTATTAAATTATTATAATAAAATTTTATATATATAAAATTTTCATTACCCATTCATCTGTTGATGGGCATCTAGGATGATTCCAATTCTTGGCTATAGTGAACAACAAACTCAGGGTACCCTCTGTGGTAGGGTACCAAATTCTTTGGGTATGTGTCCAAGAGTAAAATAGTTGAGTCACATGATAGTTCTATTTTTAATTTTTGAAAAATCTCAAGAGTGATTTCCACAATAGCTGTATGAATTCACACACCCTAACAAGAATGAATAAGGGTTCTTTTCTCTCCAATTTTTGTTGGCAGGGTTGTTGATGACAGTTATTTTGACTGGGGTGAAGTAGTATCTAAAAGTAGTTTCTTGTTTGTTTTGCTTGGTTTTCTAGTTTTCAAGACAGTGTTTCTCTGTGTAGCTTTGGAGCCTATCCTGGAACTCACTCTGTAGACCAGGTTGGCCTCGAACTCACAGGGATCCGCCTGCCTCTGCCTCCTGTCTAAAATTAGTTTTAATTTGTATACCACTAACAGCTTTTAAAACAGTTATTGGCCATTTGTGTTCCTCCTTTTTGAAAACAGCCTGGTCAGCTATTCATCCATCTGTTGATTTCTAGTTTTATTTCCTTGGGATTTATTTTCTGTGATTCTTTGTGAACAACTCTGGATAGCAACCTCCTGTCTGAAGGGTGCATGGTAAGGATTTTCCACCCTTCTGTGTATCGTCTGTGAACTCTGCCGATTGTTTTCTTGGCTGTTCAGAAATTTTTATGTTCACATTGTCCCATCCATTTATGCTTTGGATGAAATTGAGAATAAAAAAAAATACACAAAATCAACCAATGAGTTGTTTCTTTGAAAAAGTTAATAAACAGTACAGAGAGCCTTGGCTCTCTGGCTTTCTTACTAGTCTCTGAAGCAGTTGTCTATCCCAGGAGTTCAGACCACTGTTTATCCCATGCTTGAGACATACTCAGTTCATCTCTGTGACTGAATGAAAGTTGCCAGCCTCATGCAAACAGAAACCCGTTCAAAACACAAGTACTCCTCTTTTGTGCCATAACCATTCTTTTCTCTTACCACAAGCTGGGAAATATCCACACTCGCCAACAGCAACAACACACACACACACCCCATTTCCATCACGAGAGGAGTAAAAGAAAGTGTTAGACAATGCATGCCTATCTGACTGTTCAGGTGTTTCCTAGCCTGATGTGGCTGGGATACAGTTGCTGACTTGTTACTTGTCTTAATGTCTCTGGGGCACCACACTGGCACATGTTGAGACATATATGTGGCACATACACACATATAGAAATACATCAACATACATGCCTATCTGGACAGAAACCAATTGCAAACAGAAATATACAAACACAAATAGACATTCAGGTTCAATTCAGGATTAATGCAGAACACAAATCAAAAATGACACACACGGGAGTATACACACTTATTAGGCCAGGCATGGTGGTGCAAGATTTTGGTCCCAGTACTCAGGAGGCAGAAACAGATAAATCTCTGTGAGTTTGAGGCCAGCCTGGTCTACATATCTAGTTCCAGTTCTATGCCAGTCAAGGCAACATAATTAGACTGTCTGAAAAGAGAGAGGGAGAGAGAGAGAATAACTTCACTTTCAAGAGCACACACATATATGCACACAAACACATGAGCAAAGACAATGATATTTACCTTAAGGTGTGACTAGAGAGCAATGAGGCCATGTGGGGTGTCTGCTGGTGTGCTGGGAGTGGTCAGCTTTCAATTACATATGCTACATAATTACATGTATATATTCAATATGGTGCATCTACATAGACATTTGTATCAGATTCGTGAGCACCCACTATCAATAGCAAATCTCCTTTACGGTCACTACAGAAAACATTTTGGGAACCCTGGTGTGGGTTCCTCTGGCACATACTTCTGCAGTACTGGAGAGAGGGGTTCTGCTGGTCTGGCCCCGAGCTGGGAAAGGAAGCTTCACTTGGATAAAAAGCTAAACTTGCAGAGAACGGAGATGTGGGAACTATTACCCTAAGAAAAGACTTCCTGAATATGCTGGGTAAACGGAAGGCTTGTCCTCTCTTAGCAGCATTGAAAGGGAGAGCCCCCAGAGTCCCAGCCAGTTCCAGCGGGTCAGAAAATCCTGCAGAGGCTATTAATCCACTAAAGTCCCCTGGCTGAAAGAAAATCTGATTAACTCTACCTCTCCAGATGGGCTTAACAGTGAAATGTATATCTCATTTCGGAGAGTCAGATAAGGTAGAGAAACAGAGGAAGGCGGGTGAAACAAAATGAGAGGAAGGTGAGCACCCATTAACAAGATCTGTGCATGCTCTCCCTGGCTTTGCTGTTCAGGGGGAGCCCAGTTTCCCCAGCCTGAATGATGGATCTTTGGTTCAGATGAAGGAGTGTGTCTTCTGCCTTTCTCAAAAGAGACCAAGCAGGTCAGCTCCCTTTTGACCCTAGAAACTAAATTGTTGTTGGTTTGGTTTGTTTGTTTGTTTGTTTTGTTTTGTTTTGTTTTTCCTGAATTTTCTTACCACAGTGACCCTGGAAGGAGACTTACTCTGTCCACCAGACTTTTTTTCTACATCTTATGGGCCCAAATATTATAGCTTCCGCACTTTAAAGAACTTAAGGGCTCTGGTTCCAAGTGAGCCTTTTTAAATGATACACTGAGTCCCCTGAGCACATCTGGACTGGGATTCGCGGTGTTTCACTTACAAGCGACTATTTTCTTTAAAAAAAAATCAAAGTTAAGATTTTAAAAAGACTGCAGTCTTTTAAAAGATGAATTTCGTGACCTCCCTGGAGTAACAGAAGATCTGCAAAGACACTAGGGCCTGGGAAGTGCAGGAAGCTGGTCTCTACCAGCACTTCAAGGGTTAAATTCAACCCAGAGCCTAACACACAATTGGCCAAACCTGGAGAGAAGATATGGTTTTCGCAGCCGCGGGCCAATGAACACCTCGAGTGGGAGGGTTTGAAGCTTCTAAGGAGTTTTTCCCCCCATTTTCCCCTCTCCACCCCCTCCCGTCGGCCCTTGACACCACCCCCCCCCCCATCCTCTACGCCGCCAGTTTGTTAAATTAATGCAGTAAGAAAGTCTGAAGATCTGAGGGAGTCTAGCCAGAAGATGCGCGAGCTTAGAAACCCGACATGCCTCTGAAAGCTTGGGATCCTGAGCCCTGCTGGGAAGCTATGGACCCCAGTAGCCCCTGAAAGTTGTGGTGGGCTTTATTGCACCTGCAGCCCCAAAGCAATGGGACACCTTTCCTGCAGCAATCCCAACTTCTTCGGCGGGGACCAGAGAACACGAACTGCAAGGCAACAGCAGACTGGAACGGAGGCAGGGGAACGAGATTCCGGGACTCGGTTGCGATGCGCCAGCCTGGCACACTCTCCGACATCTAACTGAAGCCAGCACCGTCACCTGCTCCACCTCCCCCCGCACACACACACACACACACACACACACACACACACACACACACACATACACACTCACAACCCCTACAACCCCTCGGGACAGCCCAGGGCCAGAAAGAAGATGCCAGCCAGGTCTAAGGGTCCGAGGCCAGAACTCTGATCCCCACGGATTTCTTGCTTGCATGAAACTGGACATCTCGACATAAAATTAAGGGTTAAAAAAAAAGAAAAGGAAAAAAAGAAAAGAAAAGAAGAAAATATACCCACCCCCAAGAGTGCCTCCCAGCGCCGCAGGGAGCCTCCAGCGAGTTGAGCATCGGCAGCGCTCTTCCCGCCCGCAGCCGGGCTGGACGCTCTCCGTGGTGCTGAACCTGAACGGCCGCCGCTTTCCGCGGTGCCCAAGCCGCCTGGCTGCAATTCTCCCCGGGTTCTGCCACCTTGTTCCTCTACTCCCTAGCTCCTTTAAACATCTGGATTATTTTCCCCAGAGGCGCTCTCCGGCTTCGTCGTTGCCCATCGGAAACATTTTTGCACCCCCATAACTCGAGGACTTTACAGCACAAGAATCTAGAAAATGTACAGCTTCAACACTCTGCGATTCTACCTTTGGGAGACCATTGTATTCTTCAGGTACGCAATTTCCTATACTGACCACGACTATCCTTCTGGTGCAAATGGGGTTAAGGTGGTGTAAAGAGGCTGACTCTACCGTGGCCTCATCAGCTGGGGAGGGGGTACTGTGTCCTGAAGGCCTTTCAATTCCCCTCCCCCCTCCACCCGCAGGGTGTCTGACTGGTGCGTGTAGGTCCCAGACAGTGGCTGCTCCAGCAGCGGTTTGCCTGTTTCTTGCGGTTTGTCTGTCTGTCTGACTGCTACACTCGCCCGATACTCGCCCTCTGGCCTCTCTTCTCGTTACCCTTTACTCGGCTGAGGACTTAAAGGAAAGCTTTACGAGTTTTTTAGTTTAATTGGGACCGCATTCTCTCAAACCGCAGTGCTGGAAATCCCGGGTCTCCCGTCTGGGAGCGAAGTGACAACTAGTGGTGACGCGGAAGGTTGCAGTTGGACTGGCTGGGCACAAAACAGAGCATTCTGTCTCCCTTTTTGTTGTTTTTCTTGTGGGGTGGGGGGTGTCAGGGTTCCTGTGGTTTGGAGATAGGGGGATAACGCAGTTATGACCTCAGCTTGCAAAGCCGGAACTTAAGTGCAGATCGGGCCTATTTGCGAATAGACGACACTGAGAAATATTTTCCTTTTAAAACTTTGACTCCATCCTCCCCGGTACACACTTTTTCCAAACTCTGTTACGACCGACCCTCCCCTACTCCAAAGAGCAGTTATTTATGAATGAAGGCCTATTCCTGCTGCCATAACTGGGCTCTCCATACCCTTCCATTGACTCCTAATTCTGTTTACAGGCTTAGCGTTCTTGTGTTAGCCCTAGTGAAAAGTGAAAAATCACATCTTTAGGAAGCATTGAAACAGATAGGTCTTTTGTAAGTGGGCAAATCATGCCATCTTCAGAGGTGGTGATGATAAATTCCATCTGTAAGAATTGAAAAATATTCTTCCCGGCTCTGCAGAGATCGTTAATCTTCCTTGTTCTTGCGTGTCTGCTTCTTGTGTTTTACCACTGTAGTCAGTTAATAGGCGTTAAAAAAAGAAAAGAAAAGAAAAGAAAAGAAAACCCACTCTGGTTGTTCTAAAAAACCTATATGACCACCAAATAAGATCCTCTCTGGTCCTAAAACAACACATAATTATAATTTGATTACATGATTACAAGAGCTGTTGGTTTGACTAATCCATTGGTTGGTGATATGAATGAGGCCTCACTTCGAAGTGACAGTTTCTGAATATGAGCCTCTCTTTGTGTTTTTTTTTTCTGTCGAGATGATGAAGACAAGACGTCTCCTCCCTTTCCAGGGTTACCCCACTGCTAAAGCTTTTAATGCCCTCTTAAAATCATTCTTTAGCATGCCACTGTCCCGGTCATAGCTTAGAATGTAAATAGCCAAGTATTTTCTCAAGTACAACATCCTAGGACCTTGTGAGATCTACCAATTCGTGGGAAGTGGCAAGAAGTGTCTTATCACTCTACCCACCTCCATTCCTTTTTTCCTGATGCAGTCTTTGATTTCCCTCTCCCAGACATGAGCTTTCATTAAAAAAAAAGGGGGGGGAGGAGAATCAGTCTAAACGATCTGCATTGTAATCGCTTAGATTGAGGGTGAGACTCCGCTGTGTTAATTCCTCAAGTGAACTGGTGGTGGCCCATCAGAGAGTCTCCCTGTGTCTCCCTTCCCCTCTACGGATGAAAGCACACATGAGCAGCAATGGACTTGATCGAGAACTCACTGTGCTTCTGAGGAAGCAAGGGGCATGACTAGAGAGATCCGGATCACGCTGGCGCTGCGGCACTATCAAAGCAGGAGGATGGCTGCTTCGTTTCAGGAGTCAATGTTCACACCCTTTGCAGTTTCCCACATAGATGATGCAAAAGGGATCCCAAGTGGGTTGACCAAGATATGTCCTTGCTCAAATGGTATTTGCATCTATAATACTTTCATCTTTAGGTAAATTTTAGGTAAGACTTATAACAGACTTAGAATCGAGGGTAAACAGAGGCCAGCAGCTCCCTTGCAGGTTACAGAAGAATAAGTAGCCCTTCTTACCAAGGGACAGGCTGAGGGCTGGAATGAGCTAGTGTGTATTCCCAGGGTCCAAGCCCTTCTTAGATTAAGTAAAGTCAGCTGCTCACCTGTTTGAAATTACTGAAAATCTTGGGGAGCCACCAGGGCACTATCCAAGGTGCCACTGCACCGCATCTGTGGGTAACCAGCAAAACAGCGACATTGACAGCAAAACAAACAAACACAACTGACGTGAGCGATGCTGGGGCCTCACACGCTACCAATGCGGGGAGTGAATGGAGGCATCGGAAAGGCAGACTGGGGTCCTAGGAGACCAGTCGTGCTGCAGTGCTCATCGGCCATGTCCCCACAAAAACATGGAAGCAATTTGGCTGAAGTTCCTACTCTCATGTGAAACAGCCTGACAGTCTTAGATTTAATACATGACACCCTATAATCCAATAATATAAATTTTGCATCACTTGGAGGTTGGGATCCTATATCCACTTGGGCTAAAACTGACATTCAGTTTTTCTTTATTTATTTAATACCAGAAACGCATTCCTTTCAACCACTGTTAAACCAAAGGGAACATGGCTTTGATTACCCCAGAGTCCTTACAGAGGCTTGTAGCAAGGATGGTACTAGTATGACTCCAACAGTTTCTTGCCTTCTCGATAACTCAGACAGACATGATCTATGAGGATGCTTTTCGACCTCTGCTCTATTGGCATTTTGATCTTTGTAATTCTTTGTCATGACGTCTGCCCTGTGCATTGTAGCAGCCTGTCTGGTGCCAGTAGCATCTTTTCTCCCTGATCATGACAAACAAAAATGTCTCCAGACACTGCAAACTAACCCAGGGTACAGTGAGAAGGCGCAGGGTTGCTCCAGTTTAAAAGTGACAATAAAAATAACCAGCTTTGTAATCAGTTGCTCTGATACACTGATCATAGTAATAAAAAAAGTAGAGTGTGCCTGAGGAAACAACCCCTGGTAGAATACACAGCATGTCCCATTGAAACAGAAAGAAACCTAGCTTGTGCTTCAGCAGGGGATAAATACAGAGGGACATAAACTAAGTGATTTTCCCACAAAGCACCACCTTTTCTTTAAATATCTCTTCCATTTCCCAACCCAGTCGATGACACCTTGTGCTAAGATTTTAGTCTCTGTGTGTCAATAACTTGCTAAGAAAACTGATCAAAACTTTGAAATCCAGATGTAACTATCAATTCTAAGGCAAGAATGACCATGGTAAATAATATTGTTTAATCTCTCTATCACTATGGACAAATAAATGAGTTTTCCTGAGATAGGCCCTCTTGGAAAGGTTCCCAAGATTACCAAGAAGGGCAGACAAACACCTTGGTCTTTCTCCCTGGTAACAGCTATGTTCTGCCTGAGTCCTGCCCGCTATATCTGTAGGCACTGCAAAACACATCTAGAAGTTTCTGAAATGACTCAAGGGCTTTCTCCTAAAGAACTAAGCCCATGAGGTAACTCTGCCTCAGGGCCAACCAAAATGTCCTCTGGCGACTTTGAAAAGATGGGAAAGAAATGTCATTTTGGCAGTTTGAACAGGGACCTAAAGCCAATAAAATAGAATTATAACTCCTCACAGAACATCTGCATTATTTGAGAAGCTGGGAATGATCTACCAGGAACTCATGAGAAATTTATCTTTGAGATGGTCTTATGAAAGGCCGCAGCTCTGTGGGGCAACAGAGAGAGCAGAACTGCTATGGTCCATGGGCTCTGACTTCCAGAGCCAACTCTGCCTTCCTTCTGCGGCACAGCCATAGCAAGGCTCCTTCCGTGTGGCTACCCTAGTGTCAACTCAGATGGCTAAACCCAACCATTCGAAGTTCCCTTCAGGCTCTGAGCAACCCACTTGCAAAGACAGGACCCCATCTGCACAAAGGCTCTGGATAAACCAGTCCCAGTGGCTCCCCTGCCTTCATCCCTTCACTGGGTATTAACTAATTACGTGGTTGTGTGTCCCGTTCAAAACCAGGCACTCTGCAGGGACACATGCCATTCCTGCAGAAAGAAACCTTTTCCCTTGCAGCAGAGGGTCTACAGCGCTCACCTTCAGGCAGCCTGTACAGGGGCTATGACAGCACCACACTGATGGGGATGTCATTAACTTTATTTTCTTCATCAGCTAGTAGAAGCCAAAATGATTTTTAAGATGGATGGTACCATCTCCTGTCTGCCCAGCTCGAGGCACTTCTGCGGGTTTTTTAGTATGGCCTCAGCTGCAGCAGACCTGAGATCTGGAATTGAGCTATAGTAGCATGACCTTGAGAAGACTCTGTGACCCTTCTGGGTCTCACTTTGCCCACCTGTAAAATGAAAGTGCTCCGCCAATCACACTCAAAATTTATTTTTAGCTGTTCCTGTTGGCAATGACCTTTTCCCCGGTCTTTCCCGTAACAGTACAGATTGGGTTAAAGTGATTGCAGTGTATCTCAGCTGTTACCAAAATAATAATGATAACAGCTGTTCCCAGCTGCTCCCAGACCCAGAAGTCAGAAAAGATTGAGGCCCTCAGCCAGCCCCCTCCCTCATTGAACAGGTCCCCTAAGAAGGACGTGATGACTGACAAAGACTGTAAACATCTACCTTCCCATCCCAAGAAATGTCCAGCGTGCTGAGATAGCATTATGCCACACCACCGCCTTCATCTGAAAAACTAGGGGAGAAAGGCAAAGGTTCTCTACTTTCTATAACAACTGTTAAACACTTACCCCTCCTCCATGTGTACGCATATAAAGCCTATTTTTTAGCGGTTTACTGAACCCATCCTTGCCTTATCCACCCACTGCTATTAGTCAAAAGAATATGCAACTGTCAGGCACTCCCCAACTACCGCAGCACAAGCAATACCCCTCGCTGAGTCTACTTAAGATGAAACACTGCTAAGGACCTGTGTTGCTTCCTTGTCAGCCCGTACGGTTTGGGCAGAGGTAAATACCCAACTGGCTACAGTCTTTGAAACATTTTAAAGAGATTCCAAGTCCTCCTTTCCTCCTTAAGATTGCCAGTACCTCTAATGTACCCGCAGCCTCCACATTGAAAAACATTAGATTTGATTTAGCCTATGCGACTGCAAAAGAAGAACAGATTTATTTTTAATGCACACAGAAATTCTGGCTCAAGGGAACTAAGAACTTTCTGGAATCTTTATTGAATGGCGCAGGAGCCGCTACAGTGGTCATGACAGTCAGAGGAGGGGGGAAAAGCAGGAAATGGAAATCTACCTGCCAGGGTGATATAGAAATTCCCACTTCTATAGATGATGAGATTGTGGGTGATTTTCTGCAAAAGAATAAATGAAATGCAGACCAGAGGCAGCTGACAATGCTTACACCCCTCCCCTTCTTGTCCTAACTCCCAAATTGCCACCTGAAATTTGTGAGCGCTAAATAAGGCCAAGAGCACATTCTCTGTGGTATTTTTCTCATTTTTCAAGATAGATAGAATAATAACTAAATTAGGCAATGAACCTACACACACAATGTAGCAAATGATTATTAAAAGGAAGTCACCTTAATTATATAAAAACCTGCATTTAAAAAAGGAAAAGGGCTTCAGAATGCACCAGAAGGATCTAGCAGAAAATTTACCAGTAGGCAAACACAGCCACTGTCACGGTTGCTGTTCCTGGCACTTAGGATTTCCCTGCCCTGAACTCCAACTGTCTCCTGCAACCCCATTCCCAGTGAAGCCTAACACACAACCAAAGACACAACGGGGTGCCAGCAACTTCATTGAGAAAGCAGTTAGAAAGGAATAGTGGCTGGATGCTGGGAGGGGGGGTTAGCCACACAGAGCCCAGCTTTGGAATGTGATCTCTTAGGAGGGGTGCCGGGGGGGGGGGCACCAAAGCTTTTGAAATGGTGTTTAAAGATCCCTTTGTGGCTTCCTGAAGTTGATATTGTCTGAAGCTAATTCGGCACAATTAGATTACCACTCTCAGCCTTTGAGTCTGCCTGTTTTGCAGGATCTATTACTAAACGAGTTTACCATCTTAACAGGATGTTGCTGACAATTGGGAATCTTGGCCATGAAGTAGGCAGCAGTCCTCTCTCTTGTCCACAGGACACCCAAGTCCAATCCCATCCTCAGGAACTGCATCCTCATATCTGACACGTGTTCACTACAGGGGGTCACACTGTCCCTCGGAGCCAAGGACTCTGAAGCAGCAAGAGTTCTGAGCAGACTTAGAATCTGATCTGTCAAGCCTAGTTGAGAAGGGCTTGCTAAAGAGACAGATCCCAAGAACTTGAGAGGTTCGAGTTTACAGAAAGGGTCTGATTACCAAATAATAACATGTGAGAGGCAACAGTCAGTGCTGGAAGTGATGGAGAGATGGGGACTGACGGTGGAGATAACCTCACCAGTGCACACAGATGTACACATATGCACAGCTTTGCACATGTCAATCAAACATAATTAAAGATGGCTTTAAAAAAATTAAATAGTTGGGAGTGGAAAGTGGCTCAGTGGTAGGGTACCTCCCTAGGATGAAATGCTGAAAAGGGTCTCTAGTGCCACAAAGTAGCAACATTTGAAAAGGGTCCCTAGTGCCACAAAGTAGCAACATTGTAAAAGTAAAACACAGGTATCCAATCAGGCTACAGAATCAGGCTCTCCTGGGATGGGACCAGAGACTGAAGTGCTCAAAAAAGACTTTTTAAGTTGAAGTTCTTCTTTGACCCATAGCAAGTGCCAAGGGTTTTGTGAAGATGCAGTTTCTGAGATCTGGGGCATGGGAGTCAGTCTTCCTGAAAGACCTCTCACGACACAGATGCTTACATGGATAGGAAGTGGGAGTAGCAAGGCCCTAGGGCATCCTGACTGTGGCCATGTGTGAAGAAGCTCTTCCACTTTGCAGGGAAAAAAAGAAAATACAAACAAGAAGCTTACAGGGGGACAGGGCTCCCCAAACCGTCAGTCACGCACCATTCCCCAGACTTCTTCACCATGTCGTCTGCAAACCCTGTGTGCCTGATGATGCCACTGTGTTCTCCCTTCCTCTCCTGGGCAGCCAGCCCCACCTGAGATGGCGATGCAGTCCCTGAACCCCGGTGCACCATCAGCTCCCACCCACACACCAGACCTGCACTGTGAGAGGATGCAGACAGAGAGGTACCAAGGGATGGGAATACTATCCTGGTCCCAGAGGCCTTCGGACACAGCAATGAGCATCTGGGACTGAGGGAGGAGTGAACTTGATGTCAGAAGGAACCCCAGAGGATAGGGTTTCTTTAAAATCTCACTCACTCGTCTTCCTAAGCACCTGATACTCTCAATCCATCACTAACTAGAGCCTTGCTTGGGACTCCCAGAGTTTCAGAAGACTCTGCATCCCCATCATTGGTCTGACCTCAGGACCATGTCCTTTCTGCACCCTTTTGATTTGTCCACCTTTCCAGGGAGTCTGTCGTTACCTCATACCCATGAGAGCTACTGCTCTGTTCTGGATTTTGAACGTGTGTGTTTATTGCAATGTGTTCCTTTCTGCAACCCTCCCCAGCTCCAAAGGACTGCGGCAAGCAGCCCGGCTCCTGCAGTAGCACCTCAGCTTGCAGAGTAAGCTGCCCGATCATCCAGTCACCTTAAAAAGACTTAGGAGAATGGTACCTAACTCCATTTCAGAGCTCAGGGAACTGAGGCGTAGAGGATAAACATCATGGGCCTTTGGGTGATGCAAGAAACCTGGATGATAATCACAGGGTAAAGCCGAGGTTGAGCTGAGATTTAAACACTGGCTGCTAATTCACCACACTGATTCACATCTCCGGGATGGCATCAAACTGGTAGTCCTCCCATTCTGTGAAAGCCAGGTGCTGTGATGTATGTCTATAATCCTACCACGGCGGGGGGGGGGGCTAAAAAAGAAGGAATATGAGTTCAGAATCAACCTGGTCTACACAATGGGGCTGGGGTGGGTGCAACCTTGGGAGAAGAAAACTAAGAATTTCCCAACCAGCCTTGGATTTAACAGAGCCATATTATTTACTCTTTATTTATTATTTATTTATTAGGCATTCCTTCCCTTTATCTTAATTGCTTTTAATATAATTACAATTTTTTTATTTTGTGTGCACATATGTGTATGCAAACATGCATATGCCACCGTACAGGGTGTAGAGGTCATAGGGCAACTTGTAAGAATCTGTTCTCTCCATTCACCATGTGGGTCTCATGGGTCAAACTCAAGTTGTCAGGCCTGGTGGTAAGCACTTTCACCACCTCGGCCATCTCACTGGTCCCTCTCAATCATTTTAATCATATGATATATGCACACATTTCTTTTCTAGACATTCTAGTGCTAGAGAGAAGCCAGATCTCCTGGCTTAGAAATCACCACCCTGACATTTTAATCTCTCAAAGTCACATCCCTGGGGAGCTATTGTGGTTAGCAAGCTAGCAGCCTCTCCTCTTTACAGGGGACCACAAAGGGGAGTGTCTGTAACCCCAGCATTTGGAAAGCTGAGGCAGGAGCATGATCATGAAATATGGAGTCCAGCCTGGACTACATAGTAAGTTCCAGGCTAGTCTAGGGTATAGAGGGAGAGGAAAGGAGAGGAGAGAAGAGGAAAGGAGAGAAGAGGGGAGGGGAGGGGAGGGAGACGAGAGGAGAGGAGAGGAGAGGAGAGGAGAGGAGAAGAGAGGAGAGGAGAGGAGAGGAGAGGAGAGGCAGGAAAGAAAGCCCTTAGAATTATTACACTACCTTTGATCCTCCCACACTCACCAGGAGACACTGAAGCGAATGAGAAAGATGGAGGCAAGTGTGTCTCTCAAAAGAATCAAGAGCCAATTCTTTGCTGCGAATGTGGCTAGTAACAGTTTCCATGACCTGTACACACACACATGAGTTTCCAACCTTTACCCCTTCCACATGATAGGCTAAGGCTACAGTTCTTTCTGAGAGTGTGGCTGCTCTCCCCACTGCACCCTTTCTTGTTTGTCCTCAAATCATCTGAGTGGAAGAGCTATCTACATGATGGGAGCATTCTTGACTGAGAGACCAAGCAGGGCAGCACACTCTCTGATCCAGGAACAAAATATTAAGAACTATTGTTCCCCTGTACTCAGACCAACCGATTGTGTGGCCACACAGTCTAACCCCAGCATGGAGTTCCTAGTATCCTTAGTGTGCCCTTACCTTCTGCATGAGACTTTGGGGAGGAAATTCTGCCTCCGGCACTGGCCAACTCACCTCATGCCTCCCATAGTGCTGCCAGAAAAGAGAGGGGAATGTCTCCTTAGAACCCTCGAGACCAGGAGGCTGGGTGACCAGGTCTACAGGTGACCCTCCTGAGTCACCCTGGCTCTGCCACTTGTTCCTAGCATTTCTCCAAGTGACACAGAGACAAACCCCCGTGTGCCTCTAGCAGACCAGTGCCAGAGGAGGAAAAAAAATCAATACACACGAAGTCTCTGGCAATCAACTTTTGAGACAGACATACTGCTATGTTCCTTTCCTTTATCTTTTTATGTTATAAACATTATAATTGGTTGAGTTAAGCAACATAAGAAGAAATGTTGAGGGCCAAACCACACAGAAATCTTATTCTCTAGGATGAGCCATTTAGCAATTTGATATCCACCCTTTCGGATGATTTTTATATCACAACAGTCACCAAAATATTACTGCACTTGTACCTGGCTTTATTCTCAATGATGAGTATGAGTAAGTCTGTGGGCTCCTCAGAGCTGTGATGTTGAGCAAAGCCTGTTGTTCACCCCATTGTATGGATGAACTTAAAGAGTCTTCCTAGGACCACCCAGTCTGAACCAGGCAATCTTAGACAGGGATGCAAGTGGTCCGCCTTCAGAAACCCTTTCCCTGTTATAGTGATGTGATTTGGGTACCATTTGTGATGGAGTTAGTCTCAAGCCCACAGTCTGTGGTGTGCAGGACCACCATGGTTCCAGGAACCATGCTGGCTTTCTCTGGAGCATGCCATGTCTTCGACACTTAACCTCCCAGCTTGCCCCATGAAGCCCCCACTTCTATTTCTCTCTACTTTACAGCACACAAACCAAATCCCAAGCTGAAGTCCATGAGTCCCGATTCTCAGTGGCCCCCAGCTCCCTCCATAAAGCTGGAAACTGCGTACCCCTCCGAGGCCCTCAGGACAGCCAGCTCTGCACTGGAGTGTAGCTTTTTGGGTCCTGCTTTCCTTGTTGAAGGATCTTGGCAACTTCTCAGCCATTCTCGACCTCAATAGTCCTGTCTTTAAACGGCCAGGGGTGTCGCTTAGTGTCTGCCTGCTCTAAGTTTGCTCCCAGTGCCACACAAACCTGACCTTAGAGCCCTAGCCTGTCATCCCAGCACTCAAGAAGTAGAGGCAGGAAGATCAGGAGTTCAAAGTCATCCTGGGATACATGATGAGTTCCAGACCAGTCTGAGCTACATGAGATACGATCTCAAAAACAATTTTAAAAGCTAGGAATAGTAACAAGCTGTTAACAGAGAGCAGTTCCCTCTCCACAGCTGAGATCCTACCCATACCTCAAGACCCATCTTTAGCTTCACCTCGTTCATGGGTATCCCCTGGGTAAGCACTGTCCCTACCACCAACTGAGCCTGAATTCTCCTTTCAAGTGTCCCTGAAAAATAAACTGGAGAAATGTCTTAGCCTGTTGGAAGGGCACACACCACTCTTCCAAAGGACCTGAGTTCAAGTCCCAGCATCCACATCAAGTGTTTCACCACTACCTGTAACTCTTGTTCCAAGGGAATCTGATGCTTAGGCCTCTGTGGGCACACTAACACACAGTAACAAATACCCTTAAGGAAAAATAATAAAAGTCAAAAAATAAAAATAAATCATTTTTTTTGAAGTCCTTGGAAATATCAACATTACCATCAACCCTCAGTTTGGGCATAGTGCCTTACCTGCAGACGGAGCCCTTCTTCCTTCCTCACTGGACCATAAACCCCTCAAAATCCAAGGTGTCTCCCTTGGTGGCCCCCAAGGTTTCAACTAGCCCTCCTTGCCCTTCACGAGCTGTGCTATCAGGTATGTAGCACACAGTGTTCGTTGCTCTGTTCCTGTAAGTCTCCTCACAGCCTCCTGTCACTGGCTATGCAGAAGCCCAGGACCTGGAGGATTCTGCCCAGCCGACCCTGAAGCACTGCTGTGTCTCACCATGGCCCCTTTCTGCTCCCGTAAATGAGTCACAGGGTCGAGCATGACTTAAAAGTGGTGGCTCTGTCCTGGCTCTGATACAGCCGCGGGAAGTCGTTCACAGCTGCGGGAAGCCTTGCAGCCTGCCAGAGCATGTCTGAGCTCTGGGCCTCCCCAGATCTTTGAACCGTGGCAGAGAAGATGAGGTTGTTTCCCGTCATACCCCTGGGCCTGCAGTAAAGTTCCTTCCATGGAATAGGACAGCGTTTTTAAGGTGGTTTTCTCGACAGCCACACTACCGTGAAGGCATGTGATCTCATCAGAAATGGTTTCGTTTGTGAAGAAGGTGTGGCCTTCATTGGAGGTGGGGCTTCCTCTATACAACCCAAAACAGCTACTAGAAAAAAAACATTCTAAATGAAAAGACCCACATCGTGTCTGCAATTAAGGGCTTAAAGAGTTTGTTGACTTCAACACGTTAAAAGTTACACCTCCTGAAAGATAGTACCAAAGCAAGTAAAAGATGGGATGTCCCATACTCTCAGGTTGGATGACCTGGAGTTCAGAGCTAACCAGGTCTTTCTCCACTAGCAAGCTCTGCTCTGTGTGTGTGTGTGTGTGTGTGTGTGTGTGTGTGTGTGTGCGCTCACGCATGCACGCGCACATGCAGAAGCCAGGGTACAACCTCTGAGGGCACAGGGACTGTTCATCCTCTATTTGAAGCAGGGTCTCTCACGGGCTGGGAACTCACCAAGTAGACCAGACCAGCTGGCCAACGAGCCCCAGAGATTCTCTGTCTCCACCTCCTCAGTGCTAGGATTACAAGCACAGGCCACTATGCTGGACTTTTTCTTCAGTGGGTTCTGGGGATGAAACTCAGGTCTTTGTGCTTGTGAGGCAAGCACTCTGCCTCCCCAGCCCTCTGCTTCACAGAGGGTTGTAACTGAGTCTCGGGTTTTCCACGTCTGAGATGAGATGAGACTACGTAAAGATGATGGCCCTTCCAGCAGCCGCGCATAGGCTTCATTTAAGCTAGCTAGCAGGAGAGCTTGGAATCGGAGATGGTTTGTCTGGTGTCCTGGCAATGCTGTGTGTTAGATGCGCATCTTAGAGCAAGATTGTTTGAAGGATTCTGAAACCACCATTGTTCTCCTCTGTGACATGGAAATAGCCATGCCTCCCTGACAGGTCACCATTCATACTGAATGACAGGTGGCCAGCAGAGTGTGGGTACTGCCTCTGGTAACTGGACATCATGCAAAGCAAGAAAGCCATTGCGGCCATTTTTAGAGGGCTGGGTGCCAAGGGTGGGTGGAGCATCGGAGTCTGACTGGCTGTCTGGAGATGAGGAGACAGTATGAAGATGAAGACAGTTTCATGAGGCTCAGGATGATAAAAGTGGGGGCACAGGAAACGACTAATTCACAGGGACCAATGGGCTCCGAGAGAGCGGAGCAGATAAAAGGCAAAGAGTGGTGCTGAGCCCAAGGACAAGGGCAGACAGTTCTAGGCCCCGTCACCCAGGCTCTGCCAGCTCACACCCTGCCTATCCCCTCCCAGTGGCCTTCTATTCTGCTGAAAGTGGGTCAGTTCTTCACTCTGAAAAAAAAAATACCAGTTCCCACCAGAGGCCGGCCATAGTTCTAAGTCACAAGGAGAGAGAGATACACACGAACAAGCAGGAGCGTCCTGGCCTTACGACACTTTCTTTCTAGAGGGGCTTAAATGACAAACTAAACGAACAGATGAGAAAATGAGAACTTCAGAGTCTGCAACTCACTCAGTAAAGTGCTTGCTGCACAAACCTGAGGACCTGATTTTGATCCCCTGAATGTACATAAAAATCTGAGTACAGCTTGCAGCCCAGGGGAGACAGAGACAAAGGGACACCCCAGAGTTCACTGGCCAAACAACCAGGCCAATTTAGTAACCTCCAGGTTTAGTGGAAGACCCTGTACCAAAAATAATGTGGAGAAGTGATTGAGGAAAGTACTAGAAATTCTGCTATGGTTAGCATACTTACACATGTGTGCAAGCACACACACATATGCACATGCAAGAGCAGGTATATAACAGACATACAAAAACTTCAGAGTCTGGTAGCATTACAAAACCAATAAAACAAATAGTCCAGAGCTCAATTCACAAAAGTTTGCTCCCAAGTGCCTACTCTTTCACCCATACCCCTCTTCTCATTGTACCTATAACACGGAAAGATGGGCAGATAGAAGGAAACTGTATTTTCCTACAGACAAGGAGGCCAAAAGTCTGACAGGAGACCGATGTCACATGACCAGAAAGAAGCACAGAGTAATCCCATTCCATAGAGGAAAGTCAAAACTATCCAAGATGAGGCCAATGAGATGGTTCTGTGAGTAACAGATGCGTGCCACCAAGCCTGACCACATGAGTTTGATCCTCAGGACCCATATGGTGGAAGGAGAGACCTGATTCCATAGGTTAACCCCTGACCTCCATACATGCCTCCACACACACATAAACAAATCAATGAAACATAATAAAAACGTCTTTTTAATCTCCAAGGTAAATGATGAGATTGAACGGCTTAGCAAAACTCAAGCATCAAAGAAGTGTATTTGGTAGAAAACCATTTTCATTTTTTTTTAATGTGGATAAGTGTTCTCTTGTGAAGGAGGGAAGTGCAGAGATATGGACCCAAAATTGTTTATAGTCGCCATCTCTTGAGAATGAGACTGTGGGGGGACTCTTATTTCTGGCATTAAATAGTTCGGCGATGCTTGGGTGTTTCACAATAATACAAAGTAGTTTTAAATGTGAAAATAAAATGTTTTTTGAAGGAAGAGAGTGCCGGAGAGTACAAGCTTGGAGACACGTGATCAAAACAAGAGCCCGCCTTTCAAGGGTACAGATACACTGAGCATAGGGGAAAGACAGATCCAAAATGGTTGTAGTTGAGCCAACTGAATTTTATTCTGGAATATATGAGCCTAAAGGCTGAGACCCTTTGGGATATTTTCAGGGATTTTCTGAACAACTAGAAGATGCTTTCCTCATTGAAATTGTGATGCTGGAAGAATAAGGTCATTGGAAGGTGGAAGGCCAAAACCATGCTGTAGACTTGGGCTTTTCACTTGTTTATTTTATGTGTTGGTGTGTGTGTGTACACGTGAGTTATGAGGGGCTATATGTGTACATGTCTGTGCATGCATGTGGAGGTCAGAGGACAACCTTAGTTTAGCTGTAGTTCCTCCGAGTCTGAGACAGGCTCTCTCATCAGCCTTGGACTCATCAATCAGGCTAGGCTGACTGGTCACTGAGCCCCAGGGATCCCCCTGTCTCTACTTCCCAGGGCTATGCTGACAAGCATGTGCCTGAGCAATCAGTTTTTTTGATATAGCTTCCGGAGTCCAACTCCAGTCCTCGTGACTGCATGACAAGCACATTACCAACTCAGCCATCTTCCCAACACTAGACTTACAGCATATTTTAGAAGAAAGTGATAACCAAGGCATATTCTCAACAGGGTAACTTGGGTCTTAACCTATAGGGGGGGCAACTTCAGAAAATCTTCAAAGAGAGGGAAGTGTGAAATAAGAACTAAGCTAGAGATGGAAAGAATTCTACAGCCTAGTGCCTCCCATTCCAAGGGAGAACTGAGTCCACAGGGAAAGACCCTACTCCAGAGTCACAGTAGATTAATGTCCAGACCAGACTAGAGCCTAGAACTCTGTGTCTCATTTCCATGACAACAGTCCCCAGTATCGGATGAGGTTTCTGCTGGTGACGTGCAGATAAATAGCAAAGGTATGGGATAATTCTGTTTTCATCATCATGAGTTTCACTTTAGAAAGACAACTTTGCCTTATGGACAAGAATTCCTCTAAGTAAGAACTCTGATAATTATTAGCATTAGCAAATAACACGAGCTCACAGCCTTGCATATGTCAGGAAATTTCTAAATGTTCCATGTGAGGAGGGATGGGTGTATCTCAGTGGGAGAGCACCTGCTCAGCATGTACAAAGCCCTGGGTTCCGTTCCTAGTACCCTAAGAAGATACGCCATCTGAGTATACAACTTTTTGATTTAATAGCAACCCCATGAAGTAGGTACCACGATCACCTCCATTTTTTTGGATCAAGAGCCTAAAGCCAGGATCTTAACCAACATGGGACTCTTTTAGGCCATCTTATCCGATCCAAATTCAAAGTATTCTTTGGAGAAGTCATTTTCCTTTAGAATCTGGTGGGTTTTTTTCATATGCAAAAGACTATGTAATGAGATAGGATGAAAGAAGGGAGAGACCCTGAGGAGGAATTACCGGTAAGGGGCTCATTCCCAAATCACAGACTTGTCTAGCGGGAGAGGAAGGAGGTAACTTGGTGCAGACCTTGCTCCACCCAAGTTCTGCAGCAACAAAGTTCAGGTTCCCTCTTTATCTAGCACTGTGAGATTCAGAACCAGGTTCAGTTCCCTTTGCCCACGCAGCAGTCCTCATTCGTCTGTAACTCCAGTTTCTGGGGACCCAGGGGCCTCTCTGGCCCCCCTGGGTACCAGACCTGCACATGGTGCACAGACGTACATGCAAGCAAAACACTCACACACATCAAATAATTTAAAAAAAAAAAACTCGTAAAAAATAAAAGAGGACTGAAGTTGTAACTCAGTTGGTAAGTGCTTTCCCAGCATGCACAGGTCCCTGGGTTGGATCCCCAGCACCACATAGACCCAGTACCTATAATCCCAGTACTGGGGAGTCAGAGACAAGGGAGTCAAGAGCCCAGGTAATCCTCAGCTACCTGGTATGTCTGAAATCAGGATGGGCACCTGAGACTCTATCTTAAAAACTACTCTTTAGTTTATATTTTTAAAACACTTACTTCATTCTTAATTGTGTATATTTAGGAGGAGATGGTATGAGCCCATGAGTGCTGGTGGCTGAGGTCACAGTGGGGTGGTTCCCTGGAACTGGAATTCCAGGCAGTTGTAAAACACCATATGGGTCCTGGAAGTTGAAGTTGGGGTTCTCTGGAAGAGCAGTAAGCACTCAAAACACTGAGTCATCTGTCCAGTCCCTCAAAAAGCAATTTTTAATTAATTTATTAGAAAAATACACAAGTGAAAAATAGAATCCTGGTCCCAGCACCACCATCTCAGCTGTGCCCTGTAGATCACAGGGCCAAGGAAAATTCCAGCTTCTACTTGAACTCTGGGCAGAAACTCATCTTCCTCAGGCTACCTCTTTCGTTACAAGAAAGCTCTGATGGTCAGAATAGCCCATCCCCGTGTGCACGAAGCAGCCACACTCTGAAAGCCCCACTCACTTTGCCTGGTTGCTTGGAACAAACCTACAAAACTACAGAAGCAGAACACTCGGGGTTGGGGGGATAGCACAGTCAGGGATGTGCCTATTGGATAAACACAGGGGCCTAGGGGGTGATGCCGACAGCCTACATAAAAGCCTGTATGTAAAAGACACACTTGTAATCCCAGCCCTGAAGATGCTGAGGAACACAGATCCCTAAGGCTAACTGGCCACCTAGACTCACCTAGTGGTTGAACTCCAAGCCAATGAGACCCTATCTCAAAATAACTAAGTAGATAGTGCCTGAAGAACGGTGATTGAGACAGACCTCTGGCCTCCACATATACTCACTCACAGATGAACCCACACCCGTGTGTGAAAACACATAAGTAAATTCACACATGAAAACATACACGCACATACCGTCTGGTCCTGCTCCCACCCTGCCACCTATAGGCCATGTAACTTCCTGACACATCACTTCCGCCTGCTGAAGCTCAGCCACCTCCTTTCCACAACAGGAATGCAAAATGCATACCTGACAGAGCATCTTGCAGAAGAGAAATAGCTAATATTTGCAAACGGCTTAGCTTGGGGCCTGGAAAAACAGAAAAAGGCTTCCAGACCATTGTTTCATGAAGTCAGGTCCCTGCCTCCCCACAACAGCCCAGCACACTGATCCCTTTTGCCTAAACCTTCTCTCCGCCAAACACCCAGAGTCCTTAATTATTCCTTATAGGTCAATTTCAAGTTTGTTTACCAGCCCAGTTGTTCCTTTCTGGACCTGCTCCAGATGCTAATATCCCGCTTAAAATGCAGGGCCTACAACCGAACACAATAAATTAGCCAGGATTTGAAGTGCAACCCACATCCAACAGTGCCTGCCCTCCCTGCCTCTTACAGGCTTTAGATTCTTCCGGGGGTTCACAGAATGAAGAGTCTTAATCTGCACTGGAATCCAATGGCAGTGAAGGCCACCTACACCTTCTGCAGGAACCTGAACTGGTGATGGTGGTTATCAGACAAAACGAGGTCTCTGTCACCTACGATGTCGTTTCTCATTTAACCTAGCAATCCTGGAGGGCGCCCTGTCAGCGTCTTTCTTTTCCTCCTAATAAACAGTCCTATGAGACTCGAGGGACTTGTCCAAGGTCACCGGGTGATAAAAGGCAGGCTCTGTGTTGGCTTCAGCCTTTGGCCTTCCTGTGTCCTTAGCATTTAAGGACATGAGGACTGTCAGGATGGAAGTGGTGGCAAACACAGGCAGAGCGTTTCAGTAGGGAAAGCAACACCGTGCGCCACATGCGGGCATCCGAGCCATCTGCCACAGAGATGCCCGGCTCCCACCAGCATGCGTCAGTGACTCTGGCTACCTGGGCAGTGGGAGCTGGTGCCTGAGAAGGGAAAGTAGGGGATCGTGTCCCTTCTAGTCAACGGCTCACGACCTGCATTATGAAGATGCCGTTTTTAATTTTCTGGGATGATGGTACTGAAGGTCAGACCGGGTGGGAGACTCCTTCTCGCTGTCACAGCTGTCTACCTCAGGAGCAACCCCAGCCTTGGACTCGGCAGCTTTGACTTCCATGACAGGAGCAGAGATTTGCAACAAGGGGACTTTCAGCATGACTTATGACAAAGTTGAAAATACTGCCAAAAAGGTTTTGCTTTGCAGTTCAAGGGGGGATACTGAGGCAGATGGCTATTTGGGCAACAGATTTATCAAAAGTCATTAATACTATAGACGGACAGACAATAGCAGCATGGCAGTGGGGGGTGGGGGAGTCCTGAGGTGAGTTCAGGTTCACATGACAGAGGGAAGGTCCCTTCCTGTACGTACATTTTAGAGGAAAGGGGAGGAAGAGGAAGTTCAACTCTCCCTTTATTAGCCCTTGACAGTCATTGCTGAGGTTAGTCAATGAACAGTCCGTTAAAGAATATCAGCTGATTGGCAGGCATCTTTCCTGCCTTACCACTACTGGGAGTCCACAGGCGAAGGGAGGCAAGAGTCTAGAGAAACAACTCACTCATGTTTGAAAACTAAATAATTAGCATAGCTACAGGACTAGCCCTGGCTTTTCCAAAACGGAGGAGCTTTACGAAATGGTGTGGCCCTGGAAACCACTGCCCATGCCCATGCCCAGGCACAGAAGGACCACTGACCGAAGACAGAGACCAACACACAGTGGTGAGCGCTGTCATTTAAAACCATGTTTCTAAAAATTTAATAATGCGGGGGGAAATGCTCATTCAGAATCCTCCAAGAAAAACACAGAAACAAAACTACCTAAAGCAGAGGCAGAGGGGTCTCTGCTGTGAGTTCAAAGCCAGCCTGGTCTGCAAAGTGAGTTCCAGAACAGCCAGGACGATTACACAAAGAAACCCTATCTGTCTCAAAAAGAAAGAGAGAGAGAGAGAGAGAGAGAGAGAGAGAGAGAGAGAGAGAGAGAGAATAAAAAAGAAAAACACAAACTATCTATACAGGGGAAAGAAAAACTAGAAGAAATTTACCAGTATGTCACCCAAAAGATTCCTGGTAGGGTCCAAGGGACGGGATGCAGGTGGGCTTCATCTTTATTGCATCCTTGTTGTACTTTTCCAGCATGCATCTATTGCCCCCATCACTGGAGGAAAATAAATGTCTTCTAGAGTACTGTACAGCCCTGGTCTGAAGGCCAGCAACCAACTAGTAGCTGGACACTTCTGCCACTGGACAGCATCCATCTGTGCGGGTGCAATGACTTCCCTCTTACTATCAGATCCTAATTCTTTTCATCAAAATGCTAATGCAAGGCTATTAATTGACTACAGAGAAATCACTAAGGGCGCAGCAGAATAATCACCCAAGGGGTGCATGGTACTTCTACATGGGACTATGAGTTGCCCTAGTAGGCTCCAGTGTAGAGCACAAAAAAGCTTCCAGAAATTTCTAGAATCTCCTCCATGCTTCACCATCACAGAGCCCAGATCAACCAACTCTGAGTCAATGAAAGTTGTTTAACACTGGTGACACAGAAGCACTCTGATATTGATAATATAAACTTTAAAAAAGAATACTTGTTCTGTAAAACCCACCCCAGTTAACAGCGAGTCTCTATGCCACACCCACGCAGAGAGAGGGGCAGGGGAGATCATGGTCTACTACAGTGTGTTCGTCACTTGTACTGCTACAACCAAATACCCTGAGCTGTGTGTTTAAACAATACACATTTGTTTTTCGTAGTTCTGGAGGATGACAGCGAGAAGCGGTAGGAGAAAGAAGGTTCTGTCCAAAACTAGCTTTTATTTGTATAGTGTATTATGTTGTTTTCAACAAGTCTGTGTGTGTGTGTGTGTGTGTGTGTGTGAGAGAGAGAGAGAGAGAGAGAGAGAGAGAGAGAGAGAGAGAGAGAGAGAAATAACACAACCATGATTGACTTTCCATGAACTCTGGGGATTCGAACTCAGTTCTCACACCAGTCAGCTTTGGGTGGGCTTTGGGGATTTATAGCTGACTCCACTTCCTGTTTTCTCTCCACTTCCTGAGAGTGGAGGAGAGTATGACCAGTCAGTTCCAGCTCTTGCCTTCATACCAGACTCATCTGGTGCCATGTCTTCCCTACCTCCACGGACTTTACCTATCCTTCTGGAAAATGGAAGCAAAAATATACGTTCTCACTTGAGTTACTCACTGGCGGGATATTTTATCACAGTGCTCAGCAAAGGGACTAACACAGGCAACCACAGAGTTGCCTAGTGCAGAATTTGTACAGGCGATTGCAGCTGCTGTGAGTTCAGGAGCCAAGGCAGGCCCCTAAGTCAGCACTGCACAGCTCAGCCCTTCCTCCAGCTCTTCCCTTTTTCCTGCTCCCACTTCCACAATGTTCCTGGAGCCTTGGAGGGGTTGCAACAGGTATTCAAGCTCTTGTTTGTTGTAGATCGATTTCCACCTAATAGTTTGAGAGTTCCTGAGTGACAGACTGTCACAAGTTGGTCACAGATATAGGTAAGAGAGAGGACCTGGGTGGGACATTAAAACTCTAGAACCCCCAGCTTCCTCATCTTTAGCTTTATGAGAGAGTAGATAGCATATATGATGTTATTAACTTTGTGTGTATGTGTGTGTGTGTGTGTGTGTGTGTGTGATATGTATATGTTCATGGGCTTGTTCTAGTGTGTGATGTGTGAGTGCAGGCACAAATTTGCCATGGTATGTGAAAATCAGAGATCAACCTCAAGTGTTGGTTCTTACCTTCTACCTTGAGACACTCTCTTTCTGACTTGCTACTTCATGCACCAGACCAACTGACCCACAGGTTTCCAGGGAGTCTCCTCTCTCTACCTCTCATCCTGTAACAAGAACACTCATGTTATAGATGAGTACAACCATGTTTAGCTTCATGTGGGTTCTGGGTATTCGAACTCAAGTTCTCACACCAGTACAGCAAGCATTTCTACTCCCTGAGTCATCTCTCCAGTCTGAATATAATTTAATTTTATGTCTGGTTCTTTATAGTCACTCAATAAGGAATAGCGGATATTGTTGTCTTTAAACTCTGCTCCAACACAGACTATTCAGACATGTAATAAGTATTCTATAATTATTTAGTAAGTAAATAAACGAACTAATGAACTTAACACTATCTCAAATGTGATGGTTATTAACTTGGAGTGCCTAATAAAGAAAACCCTTGACTAATCTGAGAAATTAACATTTGTTTTCAAAGCATTGGTTTAAAGAAAAAAAAAAAACACTGGGACCTTTTGTCAATCAAGAGCTGAGTTTGTAAAGGCAGCCGGAGCACAGAGCTTTAACAAAGAGTGAACTGGGTGGAAAAGGGTAAAGTGAACGGCAAGGAAAAACCTGTTTTAATTTTTTTTTTTTTTACCTTTTTCATGTGCCAGACAGACACTCCACTACTGAACCCTATGCCCAGCCTTTGGCATTGTGAGAAAGACTCTCACTCTGTAGCTCCTGCTGGCCTTGAACTCACAATCCTCTTGTCTCCACGTGCCAAGTGCCTGTGTTCCAACCCCACCACCACATCTGCCCACTGATGATTTACTTGAAACAAGTTTTGGTAGAGATTATTTCAAAAGTAATAAAGAAAGACTTCATCATCCCTTTATTACCTTTTGAGAATAAGCAAATCTTCAAACAAATGTCCCACATCAGATCCAGGGACCCCTCAGTGGCCTTACAGCACCACTATCTGGGCCATGAACAACCTGCTTGCCTGGTGATGCTGCTGTGGGGGTGCTAGGGGATCCAAGGCAGTCGTGGGTCAAGAATGATGTCCATGTTGTTCTCAAACCATGTTTTTCAATCCTGAGTACTCCCAGGCTCTCACCTACAGTTCCAAAGAGCCGTAGAAACATGAAGAGCAGCTTCTGTCATGAGAAGCATGGATGTCACAGTGTGGGCAGAAGAGATGGCTGGGCTCCTAGGTTTGCTCATCGCTAGAGGCACAATCTTGGCTAAATGTCTGAAAGGGACTGCATCAGCCTCTGCACCAGTAAAACGGGGTGATGATGTCATCTTTGTGGGGTCATGAAGGAGACCAGATATGCTAATATATGCAAAGTACCCAGTGAATAGGAGCCACCACCATCACAAGGTCTCCAACACATGTCTCCATTTCCCTCCAGTTTGTCCTCTATGTTTATATTCCTCCACCTGTGACCTCAAATGACCAATCTCTCCTCGCCTGTTCAATCTCTTTTCCCTAAACTTTCTGTTCAGAAGCCCAGGCTCCATTCTCTGCACACACACACATCTCTCCAGTGAGATTTATCTGATTAAACAGAAAGCCGCATTGAAGGTAATAAGAGCCGTCCGCTCTCTTGGCTGAGACTGGTTCGTGGTGCGCATGCTGATGACACCAGGCCTGCAAAGAGCTTGGACTCAGGTACAGCAACACCCCTAGACATGCCCCCCCAACACAAAAGCCTCCAAAGAGTTCCTTGTATCCCCATGTCCCCGTCTCATCCAGGACCACTTAACACCCACCCTACCCCACCCCATACCGCACCCCACCTCCGTTCTAATGAGATACACAGGGAAAGTCAGAGTCAAGAAAAGCAGTGGACGCAGAATTATAATTAGTGACATAAGGTATTAGGCATATGGGGCCTCTGCACACACATGGGTTTGACCGTGGCAAGCTGCCATGTCATTCCATGGAATGTTCATGAATTTTCCAGAAATGAAAAGGAATGGCTTCTCCTTCATAGCCCTGGATTCTCCCAGAGAACATTAAGAATTTGGGCTGGAGAGATGACTTGGGCAATAAAGTTCTTGCCACGTAAGCATGAGAATCTGAATTACACTCCCAGCACCCATAAGAAAAACCCAGGTGCTGGGTTACACACCCTTGTAACCCCAATGATAGGGAGCCAGAGATAGGAGAATCCAGCCAGTCTAGACAAAGCAATGAGCTCCAGGTTCCATGAGAGACCCTTCTCAAAAACAGGGTGGAAAGCAACTGAAGGAGATGCCCAGCATTGACCTCCGGCCTCTACATGTACACACATGCACACATGAACACAGACACACAAGAAGAATCTTCCTAAGGGTCTGATTGAAAGCAGAATTTAGGTGGGGGTTGTTGGTTGGTTTGAGACAGAGTCTCACTCTGTCACCCAGATGGCCCTCAAACAGACTTGAAGCCCCAAAGCAATCTTCCTGCCTCAGCCTCAAGTGCTGGAATTACAGCCATGAGCCTAGGGACGTGGGGGACTTCAGACTGATTAAACCGCTAATGAAATATGATTACACAGGTAAATTAAACTTTACCCAGGATCTCAACTATCTACTATTCTTTTATCAAGTCTCTGGGACCCCTTCCATGCACTGGGCTTTCTGTTTCGTGAAAGCCATGTTCACTAACCTATGAGATTATGCTCTGGCTCCTGTCTGCACAAGACCCAATGTTTCCTATTCTGAGGGGAAGGAAGGTTACAGAGTTGACCAAAGAATGAGGGCTTCCCTTATCCAAGCCTTGACATGTGCACGTAAAGAGGGAAGAGAGGAGAAAAAAGAAAAGCAGGAACATTGTTTAGCAAGTCCCCAGGGGAGGGCCACAAGCTGGACTAATCAAGTCACATACTCAGTTTCCGACGTGTAAAACAAATGGACTTTTCTACAAAGTAAGATACAGTATGTTCAGAGTACATATTGGTTATAATCAGTGTTCAGCTCGTGATGTTACCCGCCACCAAGGGAAGCTTTTTGGAAATAAGATGGAACATGAGAGAGACAGACACATTCCCTTCAGGTGAATATACTTGATGATGTACATGAAACTGTGGCCTGAGTAGACCAGGCTGGAGGATCCAAGATGCTCCAAGAGGCCAGGAGCAGGGTGAGGGGAGCAAGGTACTTCCTTTCTGAAGTCCCTACCTGTCAAAGCCTAGCACTTCCACAACTCGGAGAGGGAGAACCTCCTTAAATTCTGCCAGCCCTCTCATTGAACCCTTCTATGGCTCGCCCTGCTCTGTGTGGACACTGGAAGAAATAGAGTTGGTGCACAGAAGGCTGGGGAATGCTACTGTGAGTCCAGAGAGAATGACCAGAACCGGACGAGTCCTGAGCTCCTTCCCTGAGCACAGACTTCTATCTCGATAGCAGAAGAGAATCATATTGAAGTGTGTGTGTGTGTGTGTGTGTGCGTGCGTGTGTGTGTGTTTCCCACATGCAGCCGTGGGAAGAAGGCTGAGGCAAGGGCATCTCATTCCCTAAGATCCCAGGGAGAGGAACTTAGTTATGTGGTTGTGACATTCTGCTCCCTGGAACTGCTCAGCAGATCACGAAGTGAGAGTAATACAATGTCAGGCTCTCCCCCCCACACAGCTTAAGTCCCTTACTGGAATTAAATAAAATCAGAACTGCACAGCTGGCCAGGGGAAGCCAGATGTTGGCCGGATGATGCAACTCAGGAGAAGCTGGGGGTGACCAGCCATACTCTTGCTGATAACAACTTCCAAACCTGCCAGGGTCAGAACCAGGGACAGAAATCAGTTCAGTCCATCAAACCAAGAACACCAACCTGGCGCAGGCATCTCTTCCCCAGAGCTCAGCAGACAGCGCCTCCCTACCATCTGCCATTCCCTTCATTCAAAAGCACAGCGTGGACAGTGGCAGATGTCTGTCGGGCCTTTCTAAAAGTGCACAGAGGTTTAAATGACTAAAAATCTAGACAGTGTCTGATCATCCCGATACTGCCTTCCTCTTGCAGCCTACCACAGGGGTCTGATGGTGCCATCTAAACCAGATGGCATCTTCCTCTCCTAAAAGCTATAGTATCTCACCAGTTCTGTCCCCTGAACAATTAGAAGCCAGAGGGCAAGCTGAAGAGGTGGTTTGGTGGGTAAAGTGTTTGCGTTGCAAGAATGAGGACCTGAGTTCAATCCCCAGAAGCCACATTAAAAAGTTGAGAGTGGTGATATACAACTATAATCCCAGGGTATGGGGACAGGAAGAGCCCCGGGACTCACTGGTCAGTCACTATAGCCTCATTAGTGAGCTCTACGTACACTAGTGAGAGACCCTGTCTCAAAGAACAAATGCAGAGCAGTTGAGGATCACATCAATCCTGGGCTTCCATATACACATGGACACAAGTGTACAAGCACCCGCACATACACACATTCTCTGTCTCTCTCTCTCTCTCTCTCTTTCTCTCTCTCTCTCTTCTCTCTCTTCTCTCTCTCTCTCTCTCTCTCTCTCTCTCTCTCTCTCTCTCTCTCTCTGGAAAACAGAAGACAAAGACTTCTCCATTTAGTGACAAAGGGTCTTTGCTTTATGCCAGGAACTGAAGGAGGCATCCCTATGGAAAATTATTCTGGTTGGCAGTGACATTTTTATTTGCACATGTCACAAGCATACACCTGATGCATACAGTGGGTAAATATTAATAAAACAGAAGACAGGCCAAGCTCACTTCTAACTCACAGATCCATCAGCCTCTGCCTCCCAAGCCCTGGGATCAAAGATATGCACAGCCATGCCTGGCTACGTGCCCTGATTTTCATAGAATTCAAACTCGGGTCCTCACCCTCGCAGAGCAAGCACTTCATTCACTGAGCCATCTCCCCAGCCCCCACTTCCCTTAACTGTAGACCAGAAGGACATAGACCATGGATCCATTCTTGCAACTCCAACCTGTGCTGCATTCCATCGTCATCTCTTACCCTCTTGCCACTGTTTGCCACTGTTCTCTCTCTCTCTCTCTCTCTCTCTCTCTCCCTCTCTCTCTCTCTCTCTCTCTCTCTCACACACACACACACACACACACACACACACACACACAAATTTCTGCTGCTTCCCAAGTCCTCTCTCACCCCTAGACTCCAGAGAAGCTGATCCTTCCGCCCACATTCTTCCTCCCCCGAGTCTTCAAGGCAGCCCCCCACCAGCCGAAGAGTTTGAGTGCAAATGTCCTTCCACCCACACACCCATTTGCCTGCCCCCACTCCCACAACTGCATGGAGTGTCCAATCGCTACATCAGTGGTTCTCAACCTTTGGGTTGCAGCCCCCTGGGGGTCAAACTGCCTTTTCACAAGGGTCACCTAAGCCCATCAGAAAACACAGATGTCACAGATATTGTGATTCATAACAGTAGGCAAATTAGAGCTATGAAGTAGCGATGAAATAATTTTATGGTTGGGGGGTCACCACAACATGTATTCAAGGGTCACAGCATTGGGAAGGTTGAGGCCACTGCTCCACAATAGTCAGTCCCTTGACAGCAGACATTAATCACCCTCAGATGCTCCCACCCTTGGGCTCTCCTCCTCTTGGTACCCTTACTGCTTCTCTTTCCTCCTCCAGTTCCCAGAATCCCCCTCAGCTACCTGGGCCTCTTGATTTTTCTCCTGTGTTCCCTCTAATCCTTATCACCTTGCCTGCCCTTATCTCTAGACCTCTCTGTCTATAGTGAGCTAGGGAAGTGGAATGCATGGAGCATTGTGAGGACCCACACACACACTAATCTTGGTGGCATGGTGCAACATATGATATGGTGGAAGTTGCCATGTCCTAGCCCACCCTGGCTTATCTAAAATGCAGATCCATACTCTTTACTTCCTGTCCCTGGAGAGTGAGATTTTGGACATCAGTCCAACCTTTCTTCCAAAACATTCCCGAGAAATGAGTTGGCTTACTGAGCAGATGTATTAATACTGAATGGAAAAGAACCAGGACAAGTATGTAGGCATCCCTCAAAGGAGTCAGGACCAGCTCCCACCCCAGGACCAGTTTGCATGATACGGCAAACTCATAAGATGGTGCTTATGGAATTCAGACTCCTCCCAATTTATACTAAGCCATTCATTTCAGATCACAGGGACCTGAAAACCAGTACTCACCCAAAGTCCCACAGTCCCCATATTCTTCCACTGTCCTGCCCTACAGTTTGAGCACTGGGCCCAAGCCTTTCCATGCTGCCCTGCTTTTCTCTCTGTTGCTGGGATAAACACCTATGACCAGAATTAATTAACTCGAGGATAGTAATGACTTATTTGGCTTACAAAATTATAGTCCATCAGCAAGGGAAGTCAGGACAGAAACTCAGGGCAGGAATCTGGAGGCAGGAACTGAAGCAGAGGCCATAGAGGAAAACTGCTTACAGGCTTGCTCCCCCTGATTTTCTCAGTCTGCTTGCTTATACAATCCAGGATCACATGACCAGGGGGTAGCACTACCAACAGTAGTCTGGGCCCTCCCACATCAAATCATTCACTAATCAAGAAAATGACCCCCACACACACCTACAAGGCCAGTCTGAGGGAAGAAATTCCTCAGTTAAGATTCCTTTCCCTCGGGTGACTCTAGTTTGTGTCAAGTTGACAAAAACGAACGAAGATGCACATGGTATCTGTCATTCGGGGTCACAACTCAGCTTTCTTAAGACCCTTGGGGGGAGGCACATGCCCTGAACAGAAAATGACAGACTCCCCACGCTGTTCAAAAATACATCTACTACCAAAACCTTCCGTGGGACAGAGGTCTCTTCACTTTCTGGCAATTAGTATTCATCAAATCTACCTGGGGGCTGGAGAGATGGCTCAGAGTTAAGAACACTTGCTGTTCTCCAAGAGGACCCTAGTACACTTACGAGCACCCTTGGCAGGCCATTCACAAATACCTATAACCCCAGGCCCAGAGGATCCAATGCCCTCTTCTAGATTCCATGGGCACCTGCTCTCACACATGCACAAACCACGCACACACACACACACACACACACACACACACACACACTCACTCACTCACACAATCTAAAATAAATCTTTTTAAAAAAAAATGAAGTAATTTGTCTTGCTTCCCAGTGCTTATACGTGGCCAGGTGCCTCATTTTCGGACTCATTCAGCTTTTGTAAAGTCCCCAGCGGCAGTGACTCTAAATGCAGTGTGTTTACTATCTACAGATGCCCAGAGCACAGATCCACTGAAGATGAGGGAGAGGCTTAAAATAATCCTCTGCAAATTGCACTGTCCAAACAGAGGCAGAAATGGCTGAGGATTATCAGGTGCAGGGAAATGGCCACTTTGGCATCAAGATGGAGCCTTTGGTTCTGGGGAAATATTAGAAAACCTTGGAGATTTGGAGGTTGGTGCTGAGCACACACAATGAATTTAAGGTTTGTTGGTTTGTTTGTTTGTGTCTTTTTAGTTTTGGAGGGAGGAAGGTTTTTAAGGTTTATTTAACTTGTAGGTGTGTTCACGGAGGCTGGTAAAGGGCCTTGTATCCCTAGGAGCTGGCGTTACAGGCAGTCGTGAGCCACCTGATGTGGGTGTTAGTGACTAAACTTGGGTCCTCTGATTGAGCAGTAAAATGCCCTAACTGCCGAGCCACTTCTAGCCCCATCCTTTTTTTTCCAGAAAGGATCTCACTATGTATCCCAAACTGGACTTGGAACAATCCCCCTGCCTCAGCCTCTCAAGTCCTGAGATTGTAGGGGTATACCACCATACCCAGCTTGTATCATTACTGAATCAGTTTTCTCTCCGCTGCTCTAATCATCCCAGAGACAGTCATAGCTAAGTCTGAGTGTATCCATAATGCTTCCAACACAGCTCTTCCCTATCCGTGAGGACAACCTCAGGCTGTGGACATTGGCAAGCAGCACCACACCGGTGCCCAAAGCGTTCCCCTCTACATCTAATTGCCATTGTACTGGCTGATGTGGTCCTATCCTGGTTAGGTTTCATTGTTAACTTGACACAACCTAGAATCACTCAATAGACGAGAATCTCACTCGAGGCATTGCCGCCCTCAGATTGGCCTATAAGCAAGTCTATTGGACATTTTCTTGATTAACGATTGATATGGGAGGGTCCAGCCGGCGATGGGCAGTGCCACCCCTGAGCAGGCGGTCCTGGAGTGTATAAGAAAGTAAACTGAGCAAGCCATGGGGAGCAAGCCTCTAAGCAGTGTTTCTCCATTGCTCTCCCTCAGTTCTTGCCTCTCCCTGGGATGGCACAGGCAGCACCAATGGGAGCTATTGCTACATTATATGTTACAATGCATAGAAAAACAAACGTGTATAATAGATGCATCGACAGTTGTCAGTATTCACCCATCACTGTACACATTGCACCCCATGTGACTATAAATGGCCCTAACCTGCCATAGATACAGGCACCCTCGTGTTTGCTCACAGTAAGCTCTGTGACATTATCTGCTCCACATCCACACTCTAGTCTCTGCGCACAGCTGTTACACACCCTCCTTTGGGATACGTGACACCCCCATCAATCCATGCGGAAGCCCATCTCATCAGAGGACCCCAGCTGCACCACAATCCACATCCAAACAATGACAGTGTTCTTCGTCAGCCCAGTACAGCTCCCTGAGACCTGAAAAGGGCATCCTCAAAGCCTCAGCAAGGATGTCTAGGAAATTCCAGCATGCCTTGCAAATCTCCTAAGAAACACCAGACTGTGTCTGTGTTTTTATTACTGTGTATAATAGTCTAATTATATTTTTAAATTGTTAACCCATGTATCAATATTTACGAACACTTCCTATTAGCGGGTATATTTATTTGATTAATTAATGGGTGTCTCAATTATTGTTCAGTCACCACGCAATCACTGAGCACCAATTAAGTTTGAGACAGCAGGGTAGACACCTGGGGGATTAGAGAACAAATAGGTAATAAATAAAATTATGTGATCTCTGCCCTTGGATATAAACATAGATGCAGCTTCAAAAACAAATAGTTGGGACTGGCAAGTGGTTCACTTGGTAAAGGCACCTGCTGTCAAGCGTGATGGCCTTAGTTCGATCCCCAGAACCCACATGTTGAACAAAAAAAATATTCCTATGAGATTTCCTCTGATCAACATGCATGTGCACAAGAAGGAAAGAAAGAGAGGGGGAGGAAGGAAAAAGCAAGAAAGAAAAAAGAAAGAAAGAGAAAGAGAAAGGAAGAGAGAGGAAGGAACGAAGGAAGGAAGGAACGAAGGAAGGAAGGAAGAAAGGAAAAAAAGAAGAAAGAGAGAGGAAGGACGGAAGGAAGAAAAGAAAGGAAGGAAGGAAGGAAAGAAAGAAAGAAAGAAAGAAAGAAAGAAAGAAAGAAAGAAAGAAAGAAAGAAAGAAAGAAAGAAAGACAGACCTTCTTCTCTGGGGTCAGTCCCCAGCAATGAAGACAAGGGTTCAAGAAAGAAGGCAAACAAAGAATGAGTCAAGTTCAGTATGGACCACCCTTGGAGGGCACACATGTGCACACATACACACGTACACACACACACACACACACCCCTCCCTCTGCCTCTGTGCTCCCTCCATCTTTGAAGACCCACAAGCCTCTGCCAGGGCAGCACACAGATCTCTCCATTTGAGTGTAGCTGTAGACTTCAGCCTCTTAGGGACCCAAAGCCTGAAAACCCAAGTGACTGCTTTTGAATCCTTATGCCTCCAACCATGACTCGTGTTGAAATCTGGGCACCTTTGGGACTTTGTTTAGGTGTGACTAACCTGCCTTGTTAGGGAAGAGAGGCCTGACAGAAATACCTTGGAACATCACCAGACACTTGATTTCCAGCCTCCCTACTCCTGGTCCCAAGGATTAACTGATCAGCTCTGGAACCTATGTAGCACCTTCCACTACCCTTCCTCAGCTTTGTCCACCCCACCCCCCACTTTTCGTAAGCAGTGATGTGAGTTATTGAAGACATGTTGGTATAGACTTTAAACACAGGCTTAAAAGAAAGAGAAGCACTCAGAAAGAAAGACACCCATGAGCATGTTGTGGGCTTCTCAAGGAAGTCACATTTGCGGGGAGGGGGGCAGCATAGTGTTTGCTATGTAGCACAGGATGACTTCAAACTTACAGCAATCCTCTTGCCTCCACCTCTGGAGCTCTGGGGTTCCAGGCACACACCACCTCCAGTTTCTAATGGTGGATTTCTAAAATACTTGTTTTGTAATGTAAGCATCCCTGTGCATAAGGGTATAAGACTGCGAAAGGTCAGCAGGTTGAATTTGTATTTCCAAAGGCATTTGACTGTAGCAACTTTTATTTATCTATTTGCTTATGTTTACACTAGCTGATCCTGAGAACTTGAAAGGAAATGGTTATCTCTGAGATCCTTTAACTGCCCACGCACCTGTGAGAGGGCAGGTACCACCCCCCCCCCCCAGCAGAGCTGAGTCAGCCAGTCTGACTCTTCTCCTCAAGGGAGATCCGGACCCGACCCCTCAGCCTCCTCTCCCAAGGAGACCCAGCAACAACTGGGATGACTCATGATCACAGACACTGAGAGGAGTCGAAGACTTCTCAACCTGTCAGGCACTGGCTGTCTGCCAGGCTCCAGGCTGGCTTCCACTGAGGCTGCATAAACTGTGTGGCCTGAGCCTTCTGCCTTAAAGACCAGCTCTAGCTCAGAGCACTGCAGGGGTCTTACATCGCTGAGCAAGACTGGGGTCTGATCAGAGCATGGAGAAGAACCACCATCAACCTGTGTTCTCTCTTTCTCCCCTTAGCCTTGCTGCTTCCAAGGAGGCCGAAGCTGCCCGCTCTGCACCCAAGCCTATGTCACCCTCGGACTTCCTAGATAAGCTCATGGGGAGGACTTCTGGGTATGATGCCAGGATCAGGCCCAACTTTAAAGGTAGGAAAACGTTCCTTTCAGAATCACAGGAAAAGTTCTCCCATGATACACACATGCTGCTGTGACACCTCCTCCCCACCCCACCCCACCCCCGCCCGCACTTCCTTCTCCACCCAAGGTAGACATGGCTAATCGATGCAATCTCTTTTCCCAACAAGTTCAGACAGATCCTCAGAGAATTCAGCTCAATAGCACCTCTGGCTTCTGGGAGTCAGTAAGTAAACGAAGGTCTATTTTACTGTGTCTAGTGTCACAGACGGTAAAACAAGGAAAGTGGGTCAAGTTTCGGCTGAAGCACGGGCTTCCTCTGTGAGCTGGGTCAAGCCTCTCCCTTCATCTGGGCCTCACATTTCACATTTCTGCATGGTAATCCTGGCTATGTGTGCAGTCATTAGCATGACTCTTGGGGTTTTAGGTTTCCACTAGGAATCCTGAGAAGAAGACACGGGTGAGGAGCAGGCCCATCTAGGCCTTGACCCAAGGAGCTCCCCTTCTGTTTGTTCTAGATGAGGCCCTCCTAGTCATACGCACTTGCAGAAGACGTCCACGGAATTCCAGACAATTCTGCAGTTTCCTCATGTAAATGAGACTCACCCGCCCTTCTCCTCTTTGTTCGGGCTGGGATGGAAGCCCATGGCATGGGATTGCCCACATTCAGGATGGGTCTTCTCAGCCAAAGGTCAGACACCCCAGGTGGAGACTGTGGGGGAAAAGCCACAGTCTCCTGTGAATGAAGAGGGCTCCCCTTACCCCCAGCCTGTAGGTCTCCTGTGGGAGTGAGGGCCCCATGTGGTCAGATGAGTCAATAGTCCAAGAAGACCCAAACGGAACCCTACGAGAAATTCTTAATTCCTGGATCATGTAAATTCAAACAAAACATGTTCAGGGTTCATTGCTGCCAAATGCTGGTCCAGGCAGTTGGACAAAGTTCTCTGCATCCATGGTTCCACTGGGATCTTAGTACCAATAACAAGAGGAGATCGGGGCTCTGTGTGCTCTGGTGCCTTTGAATGCTGTGCCTTGAGCGACTTGAATCTTGCAGGCGTGGCTTTAAGAACCTCTTGAGACCCTGTGCACCCAGATCTTCCACACAGATAGAACCTACAGGGTTCTGATCCCAAGAACCAACAGCCATAGGATCAGTCTTCATTCCAGGTTGTTCTCCTCATCACTCCTGTGGCTCAGATTAGACAGCTGGGAGCAGCTATCTAACGCCTGCCTACATTGCCTCCACATGCCCCCATTCCATTCGCCACGTTCTCTGACTGCTTTGCCCACAGTCTCTGCAGACAGAAAGTGGCCTGGGAGAGAGATGGCTGGGGTGTTGTACGCAGGCCCGCCTTCCAGCCTTGTTTCCCCATCCGCTCCTTCACTGGTCCGCAACTGCCCTTCCATCATCATTAGCACTAGTTTCTTGGGGTTTCGGGTGCTGTGATTAAAAACTAGAAGCAAAAAACCTCTTGGGGGAAGAGAAATTTGGTTTAGCTTATACTTGCACCTCGCAGTCCATCACTGAGGGCAGTCGGGCAGGAACTCCAAGATGGAACCTGGAGACAGAAACTGATGCAGAGGCCGTGGAGAAGTGCTTCTTACTGGCTTGCTCAGTTTGCTTTCTTATACACCCCAAGACTACCTTCCAAAGGGTGGCATCATTCACAGTGGGCTGGGCCTACCTACACCAATGACACCTTGGTGCTCCTAGGGCCAGGACACTTGGTAGTACAGCTGGCTGAAGTACTTCCCCAAATTAAAATCTCAAAAGTCTGGAGGGGCAACAGGCAGATACGCTGCAAGGGTGGAACAAGATGAAGATGAGAAAAAGATAAAAAACTTGGAGGCTGGAGAGACAGTTCCGTGAGTTAAAAGTACCCACAGTTCAGATCTCTGACACAGATGTAAAAGCCAGGCATGGCCACACATGACTGTTACACTAATACAGACACAGGCGGATCGCTGGCCTCCAAGCACCCAGCTGATGAGATCTGGGTTCCACGAGAGACCCTGTCTCCAAAGACAAGGTTTAGAGCAACAGTCAGAGACACCCAACCTCCTCCTTCCCCTTCTCTCCTCTCTTTGTCCAAATAAATAAGTAAGTAAAATATAGAAAATCTGAGTCCCTTGCAAGGTCCACTCCTGCCCAGGGCATCCAGGAAGGAATGAAAACTGCATCGTTAGTCAGGTCCTCCAAGACAGAACTGAAGTCTGAGGCTCTATGTCAAAAATTTCTGAAGCTGATACTAAATAACAGCTCCTGAGGTAAGCATTGGCTAAGCCAAACCCATTTCGGCAGAGGACAGTAGGGACCTTAGCCACCTGGCTGCACCAACTGCCCCTAGCTAACCGATTCTTTTTAGAAATTCAGTCCATGACGCCCCCTGGTGGACTCTTTCGGAACTTCACCATATCACGGTCCACGTTTTTCTTTTTATTTAGCGTCATACTGCTCCAAAGAGTTACCTCCAAGGTTCAAGGGCTATTCTTTATGCATGCCATCATACTTTACACACAGAAAGCCCTCAATAAGCTTGTGTAGCCCAACCAAACTCAAAGTCAAGATCCTTCTGCCTCAGCCTTCTGAATGCTGAGATTAGAGCATGTGCACCTCTGTGCCCCTCTGAAAATCTCACTTAGAATACTCGAGTCCCATATCTGCAGGACTACATAATCTCTTAGACGTCTTCCCACTCCCAAATGGCTCCCCCTTCAGCCTATGCCTGGCTAGAAGACAGGTCACCTCCCGTGCAGCTCCCAGCCAGGAGCTAGGAGTCGGACTTTGCTCCTCCCCCTTAAGACGAAAGCAGTAAGGTAAGCCTACTATGCCAGGCCCTCTCCTTATCCTGCTTCAGACCCATAGAAGACTCCCCAAAGACCAGGAAAACTCCAGGATTCCTAAAATGACCATGCAGCTCGGACTCCAAAGGCTCCCTACACACGCGCTCACACGCACGCACGCAGGCACGCACACAGTTCGAAATCTCAACAGTTATCCCTCAGCAGCTTACCTGTACAACATGAGCAACCTGCTTCTGGCCAGTCTGAAGTCCGAGGTGGCCAAGAACTACAGACGATTGGTCTGCGGAGCACAAAGTCAATTCATACTCTAATACAAAAGTGAGTAGCACTAAGACTACTCGTTAAACCTACATTCCCCTCCTACCTCTTCGCCCCTCCTCCCCGCAAGAGATTCCTTCCTGGACCTAAGCTCCTGACTTAGCATCCAAAGAGGGACGCAAGCAGAAGGACCAGGCCTTCCCAGCTCTTCTGAGGGTTTACCTTAGCTAAGGCTCTGTGTGCTGCAGTGGCTTCCGGGATCAGGGGCATAGCCCAATGCAAACACATACACAAAAGCAAAATTAAACTTTAATATTTAATGAAATATATACATTATCCTGCTGCCGACGGCAACTGGATTGTAATTTTCTCAAGATAATTTAATTTCGGATTTATATCCATGAGCCACGCCTTCCCACGGGGTCCTTTGGGCTGGTGCCCTCTCACACTCATGCATCAGCATCTCATTGATATGGAAGTCACAGTGCCGGATGCACGCAGCCCTGTGCGCATCACCTCGAGGCATGAGCGGTAACTCTTTGGGGCAGCTAAATGATACGAGGCTAAATCAAAAGAAAAACCTGGATCTGGGGCTAACTGAATGAGGGGAATAGGCGCCTGTTTATGTGACCCTAACAGTGGTTCTCACCCAGCACAGGCAAACAATGCTTTCAATACGCACCGTTAGCCAGTGGCAAGGGCACTGGGTTCCTTCCGAGCAACCCCCAAAGCTAACTATACATGCGGATCACCCAGGTGGCTTGTTAGACAATCGGCCTTGTGCTGAGAGTCACTGCTAAGGGCTGAGCCAAGGGCCCTGCGATTTTTGTTCTGTTTTGGTTTGGTTTTGATGTCTTGAGGCAGAAGACTCACTCTGGAGCCCACGCTGACCTTGGTCTTCCGGCCTTCCTACATCAGCCTCTTGGGTGTTAAGACTACAGGCGTGGGTCACCACAAGTCACGGGCTCTGCGATTGAAATTTTGCAGATGGCCTCAGCCGCACACAAGTCTGGAAACCAATTGGTGAAGGGATGGAAAGTATCCCAGCCCCACTAGTCCACAATCCAGACTATAGGCTAGTTTCCCTGAGAGGGTGCCAAACCGTTAGCGCTAAGACAGGCCACCCAGCTTCCCTCACCAGTTTCTGCATCGTTCAGGCCGTCCTCTGACCCTTTCCTTACCACCCCCCTACCCTTTAACTGTCTGTCCTTCACATACGACATTCTCGGAAGCCTCCCCCAACCCTACCTTTTCTTCTTATGAATTGGTTCGTCTGAAAAGGAAATAAAAATGTCCCAGGAGAGCAGAGGCTGACTGACTTTCTAGAAGTGGGGTGGGGGGCAGCTCAGTGGAGTTCTTGCCTAGCATAGGCTAGATTCTGAGTTCGATCCTCAGCACTGGGTATCAGGGAAAAGGAGAAGAAGAGAGGCCCTTTGATGAGAAATACTTCACCCACCCACTGCCTTACTTTAACCCCCTTGTATCCCCAAAAGTTCTTGACAGTCCCTGAGCCCTCGAAGGTGGATATTTGAGATAGAGATTTCCTTAATATTTCTCTAGATCACCTTTGAATAAATTTGCTTTCGAAAAAGAAGGAAAAGGAGGAGGAGGAAGAGGAAGAGGAGGAAGAGGAGGATAATGATGGTAACTACTAATAATAATAATAATAACAATAATGCCAAGCCTTCCTTCCAAACTGTTGCGGGGGGACTGAGATTCAGAAAATGGAAGACTCTGTCCTGTGCCTCAAGAGCAGGGGAGGCTGGGTATACCCCAGAGGTTGACCTTCACTGCCTTGAGGGGTAATCTGGATTCTCACCCCAAGAGAAAACTTCCTCCTAGTCATCAAGCCTACCGAGAGAAAGAGAATCTTAGCTAAGTTGTGTGCAAGCTGTGGGGCACCTTTTGAAGACAGACATGATGGATTGGGTACCAGAGAACATAAAGCTATTATTGCCCTCTTCTTTCCACACTCAGTAAGCTTCGGTTCAAGTCCTGGCTCCACTGCCTTCTACCTAGTGAGCCCAGGTGAGGGCCTAAAACCCGCTGTGCTCCTTTGACAAGTGTGGACATTTATACCCTTCCTGCCTCAGCACCTCCTGGGATCAACAAGAGATAATCCCTGGAGGCCTTCACAAGGTCTGTGACCTATCCAAGGCCTAAGCACCTTCAAGGTCAGACCAAGGTCAGCTCCTCTCGGAGGTCTTCCTGTCTTTGTCTTCAGACTCTTTCTCAACTGGAGTCTGCTCCTTTGAGCCCTTTTGGTCATGGTCCTATGCCTTTCTCTAGCTATTTCATGCTTGTGTATATGGAAACCCCATGCTTAATCTTCTAGGTTCTGCCAGGCATAATAGAACACACCTAGAAATCCCAGTACTCAGAAGGCTGAGGCAGAGATCACTGTGGTTCCCTACCAGCCTGGGCTACGGGACAAGACCTGTGCCATAAAGGGGGTGGAAAAAGTTGGGCAGATAACGAAACTGGTACTTGCCTTGTCAGCCAGAGGACCCGAGTGCACCCCCAGCACCCAGGTGAAAACCAGTCCCATCATTCTAGCTCTAGGAGGTAGACACAGGCGGGTCCTCAGAGCTTGCTGACCAGCTAGCCCGGCCAGCTGTGCTGGTTTGAACGGGAAATGTCCCCCATAGGCTTCGGCACAGTTGGTGGTGCTGTTTGGAGCGGTGTAGGAGGTTGAGTCTTGCTGGAGGAAGTGTGCACTGGGAGCGTGCAGCCTTGCCCTACTTCCAGCTCGCGCTCTCTCTCTTTCTCTCTCTCTCTCTCTCTCTCTCTCTCTCTCTCTCTCTCTCTCTCTCTCTCTCCTCTCTCTCCCCTCTCTCTGTTTCATACTTGAGGTGAAAGATGTAATCTCTTGGCTTTCTGTTCCTGTTGCCATGCTGCCATGTTTGCCCCGTGATGCCATGCCCCCCTGCCATGCTGAACTCTTACCCAACTGGAACCATGAGCCTAAATAAGCTCTTCCATTCCGAAGTTGCTTTTGACGTGGTGTTTTATCAAAGCAACAGAAAAGTAGCAAAAGAAAAAAAAAGTGAGGTATCCTATCTCCAAAATCAAAGTGGGTGGTACCTAAGGAACAGCGACCAAAGTTGTCATCTGACCGCCTATGCACGGGCACACATGCATACACACACACACACACACACACACACACACACACTGATTCTGGATTCTGCCCCTAGCTACATGACCCTGCTTCTTCCTCCCTCTCAACCTGCTTCCTGTGGTATAACTCTTAAGAATTAGAAAAATCGGAGCTGCAGCCCCAGCTCCATTATTCTCTGGCAGTGTGGCCATCAATGAATAATTTGGCATCACTGACCCTCAGTTTCCTACTCTGCCCAGAGCGGGTGACAACCAGCCTTCTCACGGAGCTGTTGGGAGGGCATGGTGAGATCATTGCAGTTAAGATCTCACTGAAGCAGCTCAGGAGGTGGTAACTGCTGCCATTCACAGTGAGACATGAAGGGTCCCAGTCTCAGCCAGGAAGAGCCATCCTCCCAGAAACAAGTACCAAGGCAGTGGCATTCCTTCCCTTCCCTTCTTTTCTGAACATGGCAAAGCTAAAAAAAATAAAATAAAATAAAATTGTCCACTAAGTATTGGGGGGTTTTTTTAATTGATTTTTATTGAGCTCTACATTTTTCTCTGCTCCCCTCCCTGCCTCTCCCCTCCCCTTTAACCCTCTCCCTAGGTCCCCATGCCCCCAATTTACTCAGAAGATCTTGTTTTTTTCTACTTCCCGTCCACAAAGTATTTAACAAAGGCTTGTGGACTGTCCGTCAGGCTCCCTCCAGATCCCTCACCTGCTAATTCCCATCATTGCCCCTTCATTCTCAGTTCACAAGTTCAAGGCAAAGAACTTGCTGTTCCTTGCGATTCCTGAGACGGCCTCCAAATGTTGGAGCCATAAATATATCTCAGACACAAATTAGAAGGCACCAATGGGGCCTGGGGAAGGGATTTCAACCATATGGCAGGATGATGAATCACCCTTTGTTAATGAATGTACAGCTTGGCTCAGCCTCCTGTGAGGTGTACCTGCCCCTTACCTGGAAGCTGGGGAGTCTAGTCTGGCAGAGATGCTAAATGCCAGCTGGGAAGCCCAGGCACTTAGGGGTGGGGTGGATAACAAGCAGGGGGCTCCTTGGCACTGTGGGGAGGTCTACCCTTGAAGCCAGTTTCTCTGCAGCCTATCAGTGGGACTCTCTCTTGATTGGCAGGTCCCCCTGTGAACGTGAGCTGCAACATCTTCATCAACAGCTTTGGCTCCATTGCTGAGACAACCATGGTGAGTCCGTTATTGCATGCGCCGTCTCTGCGGTAGGTGTCTCCGCCCTGGGAAGGTTGCTCCTCCACACTGAGTTTCCCCCAAGAAAGCACAGAATTGGGTGTTTTTGTTGAGTCTCCTTTAGGTTTGAATTGGTTTTTTTGTTGTTGTTGTTCTGTCCAATTCGATGCTTTGGGTTAAAGTTTAACATCTGAAGAAGGTCTAAGCAGCTAACAAAGTTAGTACAGGACAAACCTTCCTAATTATAAGAGCAAAATCATAAAGTGCAATGGGGGAGAATTATGATTAAAGTCCATCATATCTGTGTGTATGGCAATGTCACAATGGAGGCTGTGTATGGTGGAGCATGTCTACAATCCCAGGCTCACGTGGCAAAGGCAAGAGGATCTCTATGAATCTGAGTCTTAGTAGGAGTTCCAGACTACCCACACCCTGTCTCAAAATAGCAGCAACAAAAATTACAAAAAGTATTTTAAAAATTAAGCAACAAGGCTGAGGAGGTGGATTGGTCAGTAAAGAAGACCTGAGCTTAATCCCCCAGAATCTATTTTTTAAAAAAGACCATGTGGCGGCGTGAACTTCTAACCCCAGCACTGGCAAGGGTAAGAGTGGAGACAGGAAGGTCCCTGGGACTGCCTGGCAAGCCAGACTAACCTAAGGGGGAGCCCCAGGTTCCTGCAAAAGACTGTCTCAAGAATAAAATGGATGATACCTAAGGAACAACACCAGGGTAAACTCTGACCTCCACACACACATACATATACACTCACAAGAACATGCACACACACACACGCAAACACATGTACACATACGCACATGCAAATGCATGCACACATGCACACATGTACACACACATCAAACAACAGGGTAAGTGTCTGGATTAAAAGGTAATATGCTTGGCTGTGGAAGTGCTCCCCTGTAATGACAGCAGGCTGTGGTCCTCAAGGAGCTGAAGCAGGGGATAAGGACTTATAGGCCAGTCTGGGTTATATAATAAGTAAGGCCCAGTCTCAAAAATAAATCAAAAAGTGAAAACCTGCTAATGGCTTTCAAACCTACCCAGAGAATGGAGGAAGACACTGGTTGTAGATGCTGAAAGGGTGCGCTGGGCCAGCTGGGTTATTTGCTCTCTGTTGAATATGCTTCCAAGATGCTATAGTAAAAGTTTTAAATAAAGCAATTACTCTGGAGGGCACAAGGCAAAGACGGGTGAGTGTTAATAGTGATCATCTCTGACTCAGACTTACGGGTAATTTTTTTTTATCTTATTCTGTCAGCATGGCTCCATCTTTCACATCTCTGTGAAAAGTAGATATGACATTAGGAAGTCCAAACGTATGAAACGACAGTTTGAAAGTTTCTCTTAATCACTCAAAACAACACATAGACCACTTGTGCTCATAGGGAGGAGGTGATCTAGCTTGTTGAAAAACAAAACAAAAAGTAGCATGGAGTTAACTTGTGAGCAGAGTAAGATTCAGCTCCCCCCAACATTCAGACACTGCCACCTCATGTCCCTAACACACCACCACGTCCCCAACACACCGCCACCTCACGTCCCCAACACACTGCCACCTTGTGTCCCCAACACACCGCCACCTTGTGTCCCCAACACACCGCCACCTCGTGTCCCCAACACACTGCCATCTCATGTCCCCAACACACTGCCACCTCGTGTCCCTAACACACCACCACCTCGTGTCCCCAACACACTGCCACCTCGTGTCCCTAACACACTGCCATCCACCTCTGTATCTTCTTTGCCAAAGTTTCTTAAATTTTTTTCTACATAGAACCCCTTTGTGACCAATAAATTTTTTCATGATAAGTTTAGAAAATAAACACACAAATTAAGTATTTACTGTTAACCACACAGAAATTCATCTTAAGATAATTATTTAATATGTATGAAATTTTGCCATTTATTAAAGACAAAAAATATGTTGCTGGGTGGTGGTGGTGCACACCTATAATCCCAGCACTCAGGAGACAGAGGCAGGCAGATCTCTGTGAGTTCGAGACCAACCTGGTCTACAAGAGCTAGTTCCAGGACAGGCTCCAAAGCTACAGAGAAACCCTGTCTCAAAAAAAAAAAAAAGACAAAAAATGTTTATACTGAAGCAAAAAATATGTTTAGCTTGCTTTTACACAAGTAAATTAAAATTTTGTATATGTGCCTATGCCTCTTTATGTGGGTGTGCCTGTGTGTGCGTGTGTGCGTGTGTGTGTGTGTATGTGTGTGTGTGGTGCATGTGAGTGTGTGGGTGGGCACGGTCATGAGTATGCAACTGCATAGACCAGAAGAGAACACTGGGTATCTTCTTCTATCTTTCTCAACCCTCTCTGCTCTATTGCCTTTCAAGGGTCACTCACTAAACAGGAAGTCTGCCATTTGGGAAAGAGGCTGGCTGGCCAGGAAACTCCTGGAATCTTCATACTTTGCCCCTTCAGTGCAAGGGGTGCAAATGTTCATAGTATTGCTTAGCTTTAAAGAAAAGAACAGAGTCTTACTGTGTATCTATAACTGACCTGGATGTAGTATGTAGTCCAGGATGGCCTTGAACTCACAGAGATCTGCCCACTTCTGTCTTTGTGCTCTGGGATTAAAGGTGCACACCACCACACCAGCCTTTTATACTCAGCTTTTTTTTTAAAATGCTGGGCATTCGAACTTAGGTCCTCGTGCTTCCACAGGAATCGGTCTTTCCCAGTCTCCAAAATTTAATCCTGACCAGAGACTTGACACCGTAAGACACAAGACACTGTCAGCATTTTCCAGGGTTGGACATTATTGTAACTGTTCAGAGCCATCAGGGCCAAAAGTCGTCAATATACATCACATCAATGCACAGTACAAAAATAGCAGGTGTGTGTTTAAGACATTTTCAGAAATTGCTAGAAATCCTGCCCTAATCCCAAACGAAAACACATTCAGTTGTTTTTTTTTTTCAATGAAACTAAAGTCAGCTGTCTAAGCAGCATTTACAAACTCAAACCTTCCAACAGAGTGCAACATAAAGACACTGATTTGAAATACGCGTGCTCAAAAATAATAGTAGGAAAGACTGTCTTCGTTTTCTACGATTATACCATGACAGCCTGCAGGAGCAGAAAACTTCCTATGTGGGGCTAAAGATACTACTTAATTGGCACTGGGCCTACCTAGCATGTAGAAGGCCCTGGATTCGCTCCCCAAGTACCACATACACTGTATGCTAGCCCATGCCTCTAATCCCAGGACCCAGGAGATGGAGGCAGGAAGATCAGAAGTTCAAGGTCATCCTTGGCTCCAAAGTAAGTTCAAAGCCAGCCAAGCACATCAAGGAGGCCCTCATTTGGAGTCTCAGGTCTCTACTCTGGTACAGTTCCCAGTCACATGTTTTGCTGCACACGGTCTGTCTGTTTGTCCCTCCCAGGACTGTACTAGAAGTATATGGCTGGTTGAATTTTTGTCTTGTTTCCCGAAGTGCCCAACCTCAGCAGTCAGCCCAGCAGTGCAGCTGCAGAAACTCAATCATTCTGTTAAATAAATAAGCCAGAGCAGATGCCCGGCTCCCCGAGTCCAGCTGCTGCTTGGTCCTCAACGTTTACAAACACTGGGCCTATTTCTCCAAACAGGTCCTTGACTTGCAAACTCGCCGAACTCTTTCTTCATGGGGCAAAGGGACCAAAATCTGTCCTTTGGCAAAGAAACTTGTCTTGACATGATCAAAGTGTGGTGTGCATTCAAAAGACGGCTGAGCTGGGGAGAATCTGACTCAGTGGGTAAAAGTGTTTGCCACACAAACATGAGGATCTGAGTTCAGTCCCCCAAAACCCACGTAAAACGCTGGACATTTTAGCTTACACATCTCAGTGCAGAGGAGGTGGAGACAAGCAGGTCCCTGGAGCTCACTGGCAGCCAGCAGAGCTTACTCAGTGAGCCCTGGTGGTGGGGTGCGGGGTAGGGGGGGGGAGCTGTAGATTGCAAATGAGGAACAATACCTGAGATTAACCTACAACCTCTACATGTGCAGATTAGTTGGTTGAGTAATTAAACAAATCAGGGGCTGGACCGCCTGCTTATGGAAATGAGCAGGCTCTGTAGGAAAGGATCCAATCACATTCACACAGACAAATAAATATCTAGAAAGAAAGAAATGCAAAAAGTGGGAACCCAACCATACACCCCAAGTTCAGGGTACCTAAGGGGAAAACAGTAGACGATGGCCCTGAGGACAGCCTACAGCAGGAGTCGAAGGAAACACCAGTGTTCAGAGCAGAATGAAGGACTGGTAATACATTTCCCTTAGGATGACCCACAGGGCACAGGCTTTGCTGACTGTCTGTCAAGCAGGACAGAAGCAGGCCCTCTCCAGTGTGCACACTCTACAATACTATGATATGTTTTCATTATCTTCCTAATTAACTAACTAACTAACTAACTATATATATATATATATATACACATACATACATACATACATACATATAACTATATATATACTCACATATATATGTGTGTGTATGTTTGCTTAATTTACTTTGCATATGACAGAAAGAAATCTAAAATCTCAGACCTAGAGAAAAATTATAGAACTTTCCCACCATGGTGGTGCACACCTTTAGTCCCAGCACTTGGGAAGCAGGGGCAGGCGAATCTCTGTGAGCTTGACGCTACTTAGGCAAGGTCACACGGCACAAAACAGTGTTCCAGAAACCCAGGCGGAGTTCTGTGCAGTAGCCGAGGCTTCTCTCCCTGGACTTTCTCCTTCCCTTAAACAGCGGTTCTCAACCTTCCTGAAGCTATGACTCTTTAACACAGTTCCTCATGTTGCAGTGACCCCCAAGCATAATATCATTTTGTCACTACTCCATAATTGTAATTTTGCTACTGTTATCTGATACACGGGACATCAGATATGACTCCAACGGGGTCACTCAACCCACAAGTTGAGCACCGCTGCCTTAGATCCTACCAAACAAATGTCCCCCATGCATGTGTCCTTCTCAGTCTTGTAGGGTTTGTTTGCAGAGTCAGCCTGAGTTCGTGTTAGCAGCAAAAGCTGTTCACGAGAGTCCCCCAGATGCTGCTGTACGCTACACCGTGAGCAGAGCATTCTGCTTCTGTTATCTCATTTAGACTCCCAGCAACCCCACAGAGGGCAAGGTCACTCCCAGTAATAAGTGCAGAACTCGGGGTCAGAGACCTCAGGGTGTTTACCTAGAGACACACAGCTAGTAAGTAGCCAAGGTAAAATTTGAACTCAACTCTCACCTCCAAGCTCATGTTCTCCTAAATATTTGGAATCTTCCAGACTTATTTGTCTCATGTCATTAAGGGCGTCCGAGCTGAGAGGGAGCTCACTGGGTGACAGGGAGTGAATGGGGGGCTCTTGACCACAGATCCCCACAGCTCCACAGGAAGAGCTGCCTGGGCACCAAGGGGTTAGAGCAGCCCAGATGAAGTCACTGTGTCAGAACGTTAGCGGGCTCTGATGATTCTGTAAAACAGCAGGAGACTACTGTAGCCCCGGAAGCCACTAGAGAGCCCAGCCCAAGCTTCCCGTTCCCTCCCCTCCCTCCTCCTCCCTCCTCTTTCCTGGGGGAAAGGGGATACTGGCTTTATTCACCAGGCTAACATGCCTAAGAGCAGAGAAGGTTAGAAAGGCCACAGTGGTCTCTACTCATCCTGACAAGGTTAGCCCTCACCAACCTTCCCAGAGCAGTCTCCAAAGGCAGGAGCAGGAAAAAAATTTTAAAAATGAGAGGATGAAAGAGGACCTCTTCGACAGCAACTCTGCCTACAAGAGAAATGTCTAAACCAGAGGTTCTCAACCTGTAGGTTGCAACCCCTTTAGAGTCACATACATGTCCTGTGTATTGGATACTCATATTAGTTCTTAACAGTAGCAAAATTACAGTTATGAAGCAGCAACAAAACAATCTTATAGTTAGAGGTCACCGCAGCGTTAGGAACTGTGTTAAAGGGTCGCAGCCTTAGGAAGTTTGAGAAGCACTGACCTAGATCTAGAACCCAGCAGGAAGCAACTGGCTTTCCCATACACGTGTGCACATGAGGCTGCATGTGTGTAGTGCAACACCTATGTTCCTGGGCAGTATTTGTGTACATGTGTGGGCTGTGGGATTAGCACACATGCTTGCGTGCGTGTGTGTACCATTCTGAAAACAGACAAGTAACATCAAAGAGACGTGCCCATGAGGGACATGACTGTGGTATGTGTGCACGGGGCTCACATGCATACATGAAAAGAAACAATGTATTATGACCTCAGTTAGCTGTGTCAAAAGTTAGCAGCATGCTCCATGAGTTTATGTTTTAAGTTCCTGCCTTGAGTCCCTGCCCTGATTTCCCTCAATGTGAACTGGCAGTCTAAGCTGAAGTTAACCCTTTCCTCCCCTAAGCTGATATGGTCAGAGGGTTTTCTCAGCACAGAAAGGAAACGAGGATCCTCTGCCACCGTGAAGCACCTCTACACAGCGGCTCCCGCCGTGCACCTGTCTCTGCCAGTGGGGCACAGGCTCACACTGAGCACGAGACGTGTGAGCCTTCTCTGACTGCCTCAGAAGTACAAGGCGTCATTAACCACTGAGGTATCAGTCAAGGACTCCAACCCAGAAGCTCAAGGAGATACATTTCTGCTTATGTTTGTTTGTTGCCCTGGTCTCTTCCCTGTGTTCTCTCCTCCCCCATTTAAGGCCCTGAGTGTGCAAAGTGTGACTTTAAGCTCTAGGGCTCTGATTCTGTTTGACTTCTTGTAGGCTAGACTTCCATAGGATGAGAATGCCAACAAATGTGTCTTCCAACCACAAAGGTTCGTTTCTCCCTCATCCAGAGGCTGCTGGGAAGTAGAGGGCTCTCCAGGGCTCCAGTCCTCAGGTACCAGTTCATCACTCTGTTTCCATATCAACATCTGTAGCCAGGGAGATGTGATGTGTTGCAAGGCTGAGCACGGCTGTACTCCTCAGCAAAACGTCACCAAGTAGGCTGCCCAAACACTGGCAATTGACTTTGTCTCAATTCTGGAGACTAGAGTCCAAGTTCAAGGTGCTACCAGGGTTGGTTACCAGGGAGACAGGCTTCCTGGATTGTAGATAGAGCTCTTTTCTATGGCATCCTCTCAGGCCTTCTTCCCTTTGCAGAGGGAGGAAGGGAGGGAGGGAATAAAAGGGAGGGGCCCAGTGTCTCTCCTCTTTTAGGAAACTTCATTACATTATTTATTTAGTGAATGTGTGTGTGTGTGTGTGAGAGAGAGAGAGAGAGAGAGAGAGAGAGAGAGAGAGAAGAGAAAGAGAAAGAGAGAGAGAGAGAGAGAGAGAGAGAGAGAGAGAGAGAGAGAGAGCATCCACACCATGTTGTGCAGGTAACAGTCAAAGGACAGTTTTCAAGAGTGGATTCTCTCTTTCCACCTCTACATGGGATCCAGGAATTGAACATAGGCCATCAAGCTTATGCAGACTTGATGAGCTGTCTTTCCAGCCCCTGCCTTGTTCTTCTGGGACAGTCTCTCACTGGCCCTGGAGTTCACCAATTCTGCTAGACTGGCAGGCCAGCAAACCCCAGGACTCCTCCTGTCTCCGCCCCCCCAGCACTGAGGTTGCAGATGCATGTTGTCCCACCTGGCTTATTTTGTGGGTGCTGGGAGGCTAAACTTAAGACCCTGTCCTTAGGCAGCAAGCACCTTCTCCACCGGGCCATTTCTCCAGCCCTGGGATGCACTTTTGGAAAGTATTTTGAGAAATATGATTGTCCATCCTTCTTCTGGAGAAGCCTCCGTCACCAGTCTCACCCACGGTGGTGATCATTTCTCTTCATCCTTCAGCCAGGATGCTATCAAGCTTTTTATCATCACCAAAGATGATTTTCAAAATGCTACCTCACTGTCACTTGTAATCTGCACTCTCAGTTCTTCGCAAATGTGAAGCCGCGCTGTGTGTCTTGATTGGGCATTTTGAATAATATACAGGTGTGTGTGTGTGTGTGTGTGTGTGTGTGTGTGTGTGTGTGTGGTGTCTGTGCTCACACATACATACCCAGCGATCAGAGAAAGACTTTGGACATCCTCCTTTAATACTCTCTGCCTTATCCTTTTGAGACAAGGTCTCTCACTGAACCTGGAGTTCACCGTTTTTCAACAAGGCTGGCCGGTCAACTCCGCGGACGCTCCTGTTTCACCTGCAGCAGCGCTGGGGTTACAGGAATGCATGGCCACGTGTGGCTTCTTATGGGAGTGCTGAGGATTCAAAATCAGGTCCTCACACTGGTGCAGCATCAAGTGACTTAGATTTCCTTAGATTTCCTTTTCATCTGTAACTCTAATCCACTTTATTTTCCTGTGAAGTATTTATTTCTTGATTGCTTAACTCTTTCTCTGGTGAGCAGAAGTACTTCAACACATTTGGTGCTTGTTTTGTCTTGTGGATTTTGTTTTGTTTTGTTTTGTAGCGTTTTTGTTTTGCTTTGTTTTGTTTTTGAGATGGGTCCCATGTATCCTACGCTGCTCTCTAATTCTTTTTTATAGCTTGGATGACCTTATATGCTCCCGATCCCCCTGCCTCCACTTCAAAAGTGCTAGGATTACAAGCATAAATCTCCATAAGTTGTTCCAACACCATTTTTTTCCTAACACCATTTTTAAAGTAGCCACTGTTTTGTTTGATTTGGGTTTAGGTTTGGACATAGAGTCTCACTATGCAGTCATCACTGGCCTGGAACTCACTATGTAGACCAGTCTGTCTTTGAACTCACAGAGATCCCCCTGCCTCAGACTTCCCCAGTGCTGGGATTAAAGGTGTGCAGCACCACATCAAGCAATGTCTTTTTCCACTAATTTGAAATACTGTCTTTCTCAGAAATTGAATTCTATCTATACAGTTCCTAGCCACAAATCTTCATCCATTTCCTTCTCCTGAACCTACCAATAACACATCTGAGATCACTGTAAAACTCTGTACTTGTGTCTGGCGGAGTCCTCTTACTTTCATATACACTTTATTTTTTTATCAGTCCATTCTTTCCGATAGTGCAAAGGATACAGATACAAATATCTAGGAAAAGGATTTAAAGTGTGGGGGGGTCAGGGTTCACAAGGTGACAAAACAGGGCAAAGTATAGTCAGGTGGGAAATAAAAGTTGGAGGCAAGACCTCTAGAGTGTCTGAGAGGTTCTATAGAGTGGATGGGTCTTCCAGTGACTTTGGTCTCTAGGGCACTTCATCAATCAGGGAGTGTTAGGGGAAGAAGGGCTATGTGACTCCAGGGAATTCTGGCTCTTCCATATTGGAGGATGGGGAGAAACAGTCTGTGGGGAGATGGCTCTGGGAAATTCTGCAGGCCTTGTAGCTCTCTAAGCCCCGCTAGCATCATGTGGATATGGGCCTTGACATTCATGGAGTCCTTGGTGGGGCTGTCGCTGAGTCCTGTGAGAAGAGAACTCTTTCAGTCAATGAACCTGAGAGCTTCAGTCAGTGTCAATGCCAGGAAAAAAAAATATCCCCAGGTCGCATAGAAGTGTGAAGTATCTGGGACCGCTGTGCCAACACAGAAATTACAGTCCAAATCCACCCGCATCTTTAATTCCGAGTGCTCAGTGTCCTGGAGTCGCTCGCTGACATTTCTCAGTTGAAGGTGTAAAAACACCTGCTCATATACCTTGTCTCCATGTTCCAGCATTTTCTGCAAGACTCACTACAGCACATCATTGATAACTTTCTCCCTCACTGTACCCAAGACCTCCGTTTGAGGGTGTCACCATGATGGACTCCAGGACCCAAGGGCAGAGCTTCTCTCTGTATTATTCTGGGGTGTGAGTGTGTGTGTGTGTGTGTGTGTGTGTGTGTGTGTGTGTGTGTGTGTGAAGGTTATTGCTGCACATTGGTCGTATAAATTATTGGGTTTCACTGTGATAGCATTGAACACACACAGCATGCTTTCGTGGAGTTCACGTTCATCCCAGGGGACTTCAGTCAACATTTTGAAGCCTATAAAAAATCTCTTCCAGCTCTAACTAGGATGGCGTTGAGTTCATGGGACTTCACATGGAAACAACTGACATCTTTCCAATGTTTTTGAAACATGGTGCATCCTTTGTGTTTATAGAAGTGCTCAATACTCCACCGATAACAAGGAAATAGCAGAAGCCATTTGATTCTGCAACAGGCAGAAAAATGAGGCTTTGGGCAATATTGGAAGCATTTTCTCATAACTGCCCTCAGTTTACCACGGAAGAGGATACCATAGCCAGGAGTTTGGGACAGCCCAGAGCATAGCTCTCCATCAGAGAGGGAGAGTTGACTCAGTCATATAATCCAAGAGAAACTGGAATAGAGAGACCAGACTGCCAAGCTACTCCTATTTACAATGCAGCTTGCTTGTGTGCTCATAAAGACAATGGGCCTTGTTCACATGCTCACAAAGGGACTCCCTTGCCACCACTGCCCACATGGTAGGATGCCCAAAAAAACAGTTCTAAAATGCCTCTTGCCTGACCACCCAGTATCCCTTTTCCAGTGACAAGGAGGGATGGCTCAGTGGTTAAAAGCACTGGCTGCTCTTCCAGAGGACCCGGGTTCTGAACACTCACATGGCAGCTCACAACTGCCTGCAACTCCATTTCCAGGGAATCCTATACCTTTTTCTGGCCTCTGTGGATGCAAGGCTCACACGTGATGCACGTAAACTCATGCAAGCACATGCACATATACATAAAAATGAGTAAATAAAATTTTAAAATAAAGTAGATAAGATGCTGGCTGTACAGCATGCTGACTTGAGTTCCAATCCCCAGCATCCACATAAAAAGATGGGCATAACTTAACTATAATCCCTGTGCTGTGTAGGTGAGCATAGGAGGATCCCTGGGAGTTGTTGACCAGATAGTTGGGAAGCTCTGGATCCCAGGAGAGCCACTGTCTCAAAAAAAATCAGGTAGAGAACAACCAAGAAAGACACTAGATGCCAACCTCGTGCCTCCTCATGTGTGGGTTCAGAGGTATACATGCACAAGCAAGCACATGTGTGCACATGTACACACATATCTTCATTGCAAACATATGTAAGTCAGTTTCCACTGGGACATGAAGATCCTGACCCTCAGATGATGCAGCATCATTAACTGCTAAATCCCTACTCCACAACCTTCCTTTTCTTGTACTACAGAATCATCCCAACATGTCTACAAAATCATCCTGGAAATGAGATGCATCTGGGTTCTACTTACGAAATTAAAACACGTTCCTAAGGGGCTGGGAGTGTAGCTCAGTTTGTAGAGGGTTTTCCTGGCATGCGTGAAACCTTGAATTCAATCCCCTGCACCACATAAACTCAGACACGTTATGTGCTCAGCCGGCACTCTGGAGGTGGAGGCAGGAGGATCAATAGTTCAAGGTCACCCTCAGCTATGTAGTGAGTTTGAGGCCAGCCTGGACTACAGGAGACCCTGTCTCAAGAAAACAAATTCCTGTATACAAATATGGAGAGTACCCACAGGTGGCTATGGCTGAGGCTAGGCCTCACTGAATCTGTTCATATGCATCTCAGTTATTAGTCTGACTCTCAAGAGAGTGGCCTTCTTTTCTACTCTGAATGTATCATCAAAATCTGCGCTTAGTTTAATGGGGATATCCTTCTATGGTACTTAATGCTTCTTTGCTACTGTTTTATCCGAATTTTTTGAGACAGAGCCCTAATAAGTCAGCAACAGAATTGGAAGATATATATGTAAACCAGGTTGGTCTTATACTCACAGAGGTCCACCTACCTCTGCCTCCTGAGTGCTGGGATCAAAGGCGTGAGCTCTCACCTCCATGCCATCTCTCTGCCTCCCTCCCAGAAATATGTGTATTTTATGTGCCTGCGTGCCTGTCTTTGTGTGGGTCTGTGCACATGCCTGCAAGTATGGTACCTGATGAGGGTGCTGGGAACCAAACTCCGGTCCTCTGGGAGGGCAGTGCGCACTCTTAACTTCAGAGCCATGTCCCCAGCCTGCTACTTAGAGACTTCTGAGCTTCGTGGATCTGGACGTCCACATCTCTCCCAAGATCTGGTGAGCTTCAGCTGTGTTCTACTGGACAGCCTTCCTGCGGCTCTCCTCCTCCCAGAATTCCCACAATGCGAATTTCTGTTCACTAACTCTGTCCCATAAGTTCTGTCATTCCTCTTTTTCTCTTTTCTTAGTTCTGGTACATTGGGTCTGCTGCTGATTCAGTTACATCGTCATCTTATTGATGCAATCTTTCAAAGCAAAGGCTGCGTCGAGTTCTTTCTTCGTGACTGATTTTTCTCTGCAGATTTCTCGTACCATTTCCCAGGTACAAAGTTCTTTTCCTGAGTTGGTCACATTACCTATTTACATTCTTTCTCACACCACCACATTTCCCCGTGGTCATTGTTTTGCATTCCTTTTTCAGGCATTTCATTGATTTCCTTTTATTTTGTGGCAGTAATTAGAGCCTCATTGTGTTTAGTGGCATTCCTCAAGAACTGCCCTGATTCCTTGCTCAGGCTGTTTCTTCAGTCTTTGCATCAGTGTTGGAGCATCTTGTGGGACAGCTATATCTTCCAGCTCTGTGGAAAAGCTTGTGTAGAGACTTTGCCCACAGAAAGTACTGGGTTTCGGTTATCTAGGGTGCTTAGGCTTTGGTTCTGGGGCACCTCACTAATATGATTCCCTCAATAGCAACTCAACTGAGACTCAGTTGATGAAGTGTCTCAAGCTCTGGCTTCCATCTCCAGTACCCCATAAACCAGATATGGTGGTACCCCAGCGTGCAGGGGCGGGAGCAGAAAACCAGAAGTCCGTGGTTATTCTCAGCTACACAACCAGGTGGAGTCAAGCCTGATCTACATTATTTTGTCTCAAAACAACACAAACAGCTGAGATTAGTGAGTTCTTCAGGGGCCTGGGTTCCTCATGATTGGGGGCATTGCTGTGGAGCTCTGTTGTGGGTGGGAGCAGCTAGCTGAGTCAGACCTCAGACCTTGGATATACAGGTTTCATAGTCTTGGGCTGGTGTTAGTGCTGGACTGGACCGCCTGTCCATTGGAAAGCACAGCACCATATAGGCTTGGATTCCAGGGTCACAGTTATCCTCTTGGGCCTGGCGGGCATCATCTGTGTGAGCAAGGCAGGATGCTGGTGGAGCCTTGGGAATGGAGAGGTGCTGTTGAGGTGGAGGGCACACCGAAGTAGTGGCTCCACTTTCAAGATGGTGGCTTTCAAGATGATGCTGAAGCATAGCAACTCAAGCCCAAGGGAGTGAGGCAAACACTATAGGAGCTCCTCCCCCAAGGCTGTACTCCATGGGACTCCAGTAGTTCCCTAAACCAGCCTCAAAGCTGAGGACTGTGGGACTTCCCTGTGGCTAGGAGCTGCTTCTAGAGATCTATTGACCATTGCCCCACACCCTGGCTTCCTCCTGGCTCCAAGCTAATCCTGGCTGGGAAGCCAAGGTCACGGAGCAGGTCATTGTTGCTCTCTAGATTGTCATCCTGAGTTTCCTTGGCTCTCAAGACTCTAATCTCTCACCCTGCTTAATTTCAGGGTTCCTCTTTACAAAAACAAATATGTCTTGGTCCTTCTTCATGGGAGAGAAGAATGCTGGTCACTTCTATTCTGCCTTTGGGGAATGGGCAGTGGCACCCACACGGGTGCTCACTGATATGAGCGCCTGTGAAGTCCAGAGGTCAACACAGGTGACCAGGCACCAGGAATCATCCTCTGTTCCGCTCCTCTATCTATCTATCTATCTTTCTTCTTTCTTTCTTTTTTCTTTTTCTTTTTTTGAGATAGGGTCTCTCACTGACCCTATAACTTACCATTAGAATTAGCCTTGTTGGCCAGTGAGTCCCCAGAATCTTTCTGTCTCTACCCTGCTAGTCTTAAGGCTATAGATGTATACCGAGTACCTGGCTTTTACATGGATTCTGGGGATCCAAATTCAAGTCTTCACGCTTGTGACACAAGTACCCTACCTACTGAGCAACCTTCCCCGCCTCCATTCAGCCTTCTTTGTGATTTCCTTTTCAAGAGAATCAGTGGCCCATCTCACCATCATGGGCTGTCTTTCAAGGTTAACAACCCTTCAACAGCCAGCACAAATCCCATAGCATCAACCCATATTGTCAATCTCCCAAGCCAGAGTCCTCCTGACATTGACTATGTGCATGGTGACCCAGCATATGGCACGGCTCAATGGGGTCCTGAAAGACCCTGCCTACTCTACTCCCTCCTTCATGTCTGACAGAGAATTTAAAAAAAAAAATAACATTCATTTCATATTGAGTAACATTTTAAAATATTGAACAGAATAGCTAATATTTAAATAGCAAATATTTAATTTTAAAACACCTTTAAATGCTTTTAATATAATAATCAATATTGAAAATAGATTTAAGATAAAGTAGATGGAACTTTTTGGTTTGAAAAAATGTTTTGGAGACAGCCAGTGGTAGTGCATGACTTTAGTTCCAGCATTTGGGAGCAAAGGCAGGTAGATCTCTGTAAGTGGGAGGCCAGGCTAGTCTACAGGGTAAGTTTTAGGAATAGCCAAGGCTACAGAGAGAAACCTTGCCACAAAAAAATAAATAAATAAAAACCAGTAAAAAATATTTTTGAGACAAAAGTCTTACCATGTAGCCCAAATGCTCAGTTTAAAAGTGTGTGCCACCAGGCCTGGCAGTTTTACTTTTACGAAAAATAAATCAAAGTACATTATACATTTATCAAAATAGTGTGGAACTGAAAGCCAGAGTCTTGGGCCCCATATATACAGCCTAGTGCTTAGCAACTGTGTGTCGTCAAGTAAGAACCTGACCTCAGGACAGTGAGAAGGCTCAAGGTACCTGCAGACAAGCCTGACAGCCTAAGGTCACCCTCCTGAACTCATGTGGTAGAAAGAGAGAACCAACTCCCAAGTTGTCCTGTGGTATCCACATGTGTGTTGTGGCTCATGTGCTGTAGCTCACACATCTGCTCACACACATGTAGACACACACACACAAATAAGTATTTTTCAAAGATAGATAAGAGCTTGACTTCTGCTTTAATCCAGGGAATCTGATTCCTCCCTGTGAAGTGGGTATCATGGGACCCATTTGCCTGGATGACAAAAAGTTTAGAGACACAATTCATCTAAAGTTCTAACAAATATTCAACATCCAATCAAAGTAGATGCTGTCAGTATTTATATACAATTTTTGAAGTCATACTGGGATTTCTTGATGCCATAAAGACAAGCAAGGATCCTCAGTTCCTTATCCAAACCTCCCTTTTGGTTCTTGACAGCAAAGATAACTCTGAGTGCATGACATCCAACTGGGAAGGCGCCCAGCAGTGTGGTGTCCTAGAGGAGACTGAGGTTCAGACAGGGCATGTGGAGTGGGAACAGCACAAGACACAACAGTGAGATGTGCCTCTAACACTCTTGAATGGAAACGAGCAAGAAGGCTGGGGGACATCGGGAAAAGATGGGGCACCCACCAGCCCTGGACCTGAGGAAGGGACACAGTGGGCCAGGTTCTTCAGCCAGATCAGAAAGTGAGCTCTGAAAGAACCAGGACAGGAGTTTTCCGTCCTTGGCCCTGACGGTTCATGAACTCAGAGAGAACCTGGTTAAAGGCTTGGGTAGCACTAGTTTTCTGGGTTCAAATCCCAGCTTTGCCCTGATTGGAACCAAGTGAGACAACTTCCAAAACCACACAACACAAGGAAGGGAAAGAAGTGAAACAACTTCCAAAACCACACAACACAAAGAAGGGAAAGATGACCATGTGACCTGGTTACTTTCTCATTGGTATGATACAGCACTCGGACAGAAGCAACTTAAGGGACAAAGGGGCCATTCTGGCTCACACTTCAAGTCTGTTATAGTGGGGAAACCAAGGTAGGAAGAGTTTGAAGCACCTAGACACAATACAGCCACAGTCAAGAAGTAGAAAGGGGCTACAGAGATGGCTCTGTGTTTAAGAGAACTTACTGGGCCTGCAGAGGACCCAGGTTCAGTTCTCAGCACCCACATGGCAGTTCACAACCACCTGTAACTCCAGTTCCAGGGGATCTAGTGCCCTCTCCTGGACTCTATGGGCACTGCACACACAGGGTGCATATACAGATACACACACACACATACACATAAAAATAAATCATTTTAGGCAGAAGAAGAAGTCAATAGCAGTGCCCTATTCCTTTTCTCCACTTATACAGTCCAGGATGCTCTCTCCAGAGAATGGTGCTACCCACGGTGGGCAGGCCTTCCCAACCCAAATAACACAATCAAGATAATACCCCATGGGCATGTCCAGAGGCCCCTCTCTCACATGAGTCTAGATTCTGTCCACATAACAATTAACACTAACCACCATATCATGTAAGCTTTGCCTTAGTCATGGAATTGCTTGGCATCCTGGGAAATCTGCTAGCTTCCCTGGACCATGTCCATGTGTAATATGTAGTTGAGACTGAAGTCTCCACAGCTCTTTCTAGCATTAACACGTGTGTGTAAATGATAGCCATGATTTTTTTCTTTTTCTTTTCTTTCTTTTTTTTTTGTTTTGTTTTGTTTTGTTGTTGTTTTGCTGTTTTTCGAGATAGGGTTTCTCTGTGTGGCTTTGGATTCTGTCTTGGAACTAGCTCTATAGACCAGGCTGACCTCAAAATCGCAGAGATCCGACTGCCTCTGCCTCCCGAGTGCTGGGATTCAAGGCGTATGCCACCAGCGTCCAGCTAGTGGCAATGAGTTTTAAAGCTCTCCAGGCACTCGAGAGGTCGCTCAGCGATTAACAGTGCTTACCTCCCAGACCACGGCTGTCTTTTCATTCTGTTGGCGGTTCTCTTTGCCGTGCAGAAGCCCTTTTTTTTTTTTGCTTTTTGTCCTGAGCTTTTGGAGTTGTCCAAGAAACCACAGTCCGTGCCACCATCTCAACAGAGCTCCCCAGTGCTTTTCTCGAGTACTTTCAAAGTTTCAGGGTCTACATTTGAGCTAATTTGTTTGAGCAGGGTGAGAGAGAGAGAGACAATGAACTTTCAGTCTTCTACATCTGGATGCCCTGCTTTTCCCAGCACTGTTTGTCGATGAAGCTGTCTTTTCTCCAGTGTCTGTTTCTGGCACCTTCAAAGGCAGTTGGCTGAAGATGCTGTGCTTATTTCGGGCACTGTGTTCTACCTCACCGATCTAAGCATCTGTTCCTGTGCCAGTAGAGTACCATTTTTAACTATTGCTCAGCGGGGTGTCCTGAAACCAGGTACCATGAACTCTCCAGCTTTGTCCTTTCCACTCGAGTTTGTTTGGGCCTTTGTGCTTCTGTATAAATCTTAGAATTTTTTTTTTTAGTTTTGTGAAGCATGTCTCTGTTTTTCCAGTGAAAGTTACATTGCCTCTGTGAAGGTTTTTTGTGGTAGGAGTCTTTTACCGAAAGGTCCTTTCGATCAGTGAACATGGATGGTCCTTCCACCTTTCAGTATCCTCCGATTGGTTTGCTTTGTTTTGTTTTAAGTTGTGTGATTTTCACTGAAGAGTTCTTTCACACCCTTAGTTAGGTGTTTTCCTGGAACTGCAGTGGGGGCAGGTGTTCTGTTTGAGGCAGGGTCTCATGTAACACAGACTGTATTCAAACTCTCTATATAGTAAAAGATGACCTTGAAATTCTTTGGATTTTTAATTAATTTATTGTACTGCGTGAATGTCTGCCTGAGGTATGTCAAGGGATCACATGCATGCAGGGTCCTAGTAGGTCCAAAGAGGGCACCAGATCCCCTGTAACTGGAGTCACCGGGCAGGTTCCAGGAATCTCAACATGAGCCGCCAGTGTTCTGAAATGCTGAACCCTCTCTCCAACCCCAACCCTGAACTCCTCATCCGCCTGCCTCCATCTTTATGGTGCTGAAGTTGCAGGTGTTCCCACCACACCTGGTTTATAAGGTGCTGAAAACGGAACCCAGAGCTTCATGCATGCTAAGCAAACCACTGCTGAGCTACTGCCCCAACTCCCGGCTTTTGTTTTGTGGCTACTGTGAATAGGATGCTGTCCTAATTTTTTTTCCTCAGCAAATTTACTACTAGTACATAGAGACGCTACCGATTATATGTTGGTTTTGTACCTTGGTACTTTGTATCCTGGTACTAAATTCATTTATCACTTCCAATAACCTTTGTTGGAGTCTTGGGGTTTTCATGTGTAGAATCGTATCATCTGCAAACAGGGACAGTTGGACATCCTACTTCATATACCTCACGCTTCTTTCTCTTGTTTAATAAGAGTGTGACTTTTATATCATCAGACTCCAGCCACTTCCACCCCCTCAACCCTTTTTTATCAACCATGTGATTTGAGCATACTTACCTTCTTGAGTCTTCTTTGTTTTTGAAATCAGATTGAGGGCTGAGAAGATGGCTCAGTTGGTAGAGCATTTGCATTACAAGCATGGAGTTGAGTGTGGTCCCCAGAACACAGTTTAGAAGCCAGAGACTGGAGACAGGTGAATTCCTAGGACTCACTGGTCAGCCAAACCAGTGAGAGATCCTGTTTCAAAGAGTAGAAGAAAGAGAGACAGAGGGATAGAGGAGAGGAGAGAGGGAGAGATAGACAGAGAGAGAGAGAGAGAGAGAGAGAGAGAGAGAGAGAGAGAGGGAAGGAGGGAGAGATAGACAGAGAGAGAGAGAGAGAGAAAGAGGGAGGGAGGGAGAGATAGACAGAGAGAGAGAGAGAGAGAGAGAGAGAGAGAGAGAGAAAGCAAAAAGTGGATAACACATGAGGACCAACATGGTTGTTGTTGAGGGTTTTTTAATATTTTTGTTTTGTTTTTTAACTCTTTGGGGGTTCACCACCCAGCTACCAAATAAATACACAGAAACTTATTCTTATGAATACCTGGTCTTAGCTTGGTTGTTTCTAGCCGGCTTCTTTAACTTAAATTATCCCATTTCTTTTCACAGTTTTCCTCTGGGCTTTTTACCTTTCTTTATTCTATAGATCTATCTTTCCTTCTTACTCCATGACTGGCTGTGGGGCTTGGTAGCTGGCCCCTGGCATCCTCCTCTCCTTCTTTTCTTGTTTCTCCTTCTCTTCCCTATACTTCTGCTCCTATTTATTCTCCCTGCCTTCCAGGCCTGCCTGTTTCTCTCTCCTGCCTCACTATTGGCCATTCAGCCTTTTGTTAGACCAATCAGGTGTTTTAGACAGGTAAAGTAACGCAGCTTCAGAGAGTTAAACAAATGCAACATAAAAGATTGCAACACATTTTGCATCAATAAACAGACGTCCCACAGCATAAACAAAGGTAGCACATCTTGAACCCATGGCAGTTGTCCTCTGGCTTGCACGCACAGTTGCACCTAACACACACTGTGTTAGTTTCTTTTCTGTGATAAAATAACCTGACAAGAACAACAGAAGGGAGAAAACATTATCTTGGCTCACAATTCCTGAGGTATGGAGTCCATCACAGCAGGGAAGGCAGGGTGGCAAGGTCAGGAAGCCGGCTGGTAATATTAGATCCACGCGCATCATAGGAAACAGGGAGTGAAGTCAGGCTGTAAACCCTCAAAGCCCAGTGACATACTTCCTCCAGCAAGGCCCCACCTCCTAAAGGCTCCATAACCTTCCTAGATGGCACCCCTAGTGGGGGGGCCAGGTGTTCAAACACATGAGCCTGTGGGGGATGTTTGTTATCCAAATGACCACACATCTGCACCCATAAACACATACACCAATACATACACACTTTTTAAATCGGATTGAAAAATGCTTATGCCACGGAATTATTCTCAAGATTGAAAAGAAAGAAAAGAAAAGCCAAGTTGTGTGGTGTGATTAGACACAATGCCTGGCTCACAGTAGGTGCTCAGAAGGGGAAGCCTTTGTTATGCTAGGCTGAGTAAGCGTCAGTGCTCCCGCCTTACACAGCTCTCTGTCTACGCTGGTTTTTACTACATGAGAGTCCTTCTGCTCCTGACTCTTCTCATTCTAATCTTAAACACCCTGGAGCTGCGGCCCCATTCCTCATGACTGCTCTGAACATTCACACATCACCTCTGTCCTCTCGCGCTGTTGGCTCCTTTCCCAGCAGACACCGTAAGCAGCTGCTGTCCTTATCTCGGTGCAAGAGCTGCTCTGAGACCCTAGCCTTGGGAAGAAAGACAACCTGAAACAGTCATCTCAGGTGCCACCTTCTCGTCTAACCTTGCTGGGAACAAGCCCCTGTGGTTCCAGGACTGCATGTGATAACAGTTTGTTAGCACATCCTAAGACCACTGACACGCTGAGCTTCCTGGAGTAGAGATTTGTGACCCCTGCCAGCCTTGTGTGCTGGATAATCTGAGTTCACCAAGGGCAGAAACCAAAACCTTCTGCCTCCGCTTCTGCTTCTGCTTGTCTGTATCCAACGCAGCCCAATCCATGGTAAGAATTCGTTTGAGTTTAGCAAAGGAAATCTCCGCTCTCTCCTTGAGAGCTGAAAGCTAAGACTTCAAACGGAGCACAGGGGCCTGCAGATGGATGGCTCAGCTGGCAAAGGCAAATGAGGCAAAGACTCACAAACGGAGTTGGAGCTCCAGAACGTACATAACAGGAGAGAACCAACTCCAGCGAGCTGTTTTCTGACCTCAACACCCATGCCATAGCATGTGCACACACATACCAACACATGTACACAGACACCCCAAAAAAAGTAATAAAGCATTGTTTTTTAAGAGGTGCATGAGTCTAGTATAGTGACATACACTTATAATCCAACACTCAGGAGGCTGGAGCAGGAGGATGGAGAGTTTGAGGACAGCCCGGACTATACATAAAAAAATAGGAGCATGAGTTTTATTCCTCCGTCTATCCCTCACAGTCGTGTCTCTTGCTTCTGACAACAGTGAGTGGACCTCTGGTCTTCCCCATCGCCTTTTCAATAACACATCCTCACAAACTCTGAGATCTTTCCTGTTTAAACATTTTGTGCTTCCTATTTCTCCCCAATTCTGAATTTAAAGAAGCTCATTGGATGTTAGAATGTTAGATTAGACACCATAAGGAAGGAAAGAGGGAGAAATACAGCTAGAACTGACAAATAGGAGGCCCTCACATGTTTAAAGTATGGATGGATGAATGAGTGGATGGGTGGATAGATGATGGATGGATGGATGGATGGATGGATGGATGGATGGATGGATGAATGAATGAGTGAATAGATGATGGGTGGATGAACAATGGATAGATGATGGATGGATGGATGGATGGATGGATGGATGGATGGATGGATGGATGGGAGGGCAGATGGATGAAGATGGATGGGTGAGTTAATGTCTTTCGCTGGTCTTATAAGCAAAACAACTAAGTTGTCCAGTTACCAGAAATCAGAGTGTCAAGGAACCTTGTCTTGAAAGTAGGGTGAGTTGATGCTGAAGATAGTTGGACTGACTATGCCTCTGAGTGTCCCCCACTTTGGGGATTTGAACTGCCTTTGAGAGAGTGGGACCTTAAGTCCTTGGTTGGAGAATTCCATTGTTGCCTCTCTGGTTTTGAACTTGCATATGAACTCCACATAGGTCAAACACCAAGCCAGCAAAGTGTAAGGCTAAGAAGTCAAAACAGCCCTTGACTTTCAACCACTGACCCACTCACTTTGATCCCTTCTGTGCTTCCTTCCCAACCGTTTACCAACCCTAAGAGGAAAACTCCACGGTGGGAGCCTAAGAAATAGATTCCAGGCAGTGCCAATGGTCATGGGGAGAACTCAGAAGCCAGGGAAGCTATCAGGAACTGGAGGCCATGGGCCAGAGAAGTCAGGCATTGGGGACCCTACTATAGTCTGCCCCAGTCTCTGGCTCTGACTCTCATTTGTCATTTCATAATGAGATCCTATGGGATCTATTTCTTCTTTCAAATGATACACCATTCTCTTTGTTTGCATGCATTACTTCTGCAAAAAGAAGAAAAGTAAGACATGAAAGTAGGAGGGGACTGCTGGGGTAGCAGAGCTGCTGCAGGGAAACAGGAGCTCAGCATCACCCTTTCCAATTGCTGCCAACCACACTTGGGAGGAGCCACTCTTAGGAAGGAGGCACTCAGATGGGTGTTTCTGAGGATTCCATTCTCCTGGGAGCTCAGCAAGAAAGCCAGGGGGTACCTAGCGCCTCCAGCTAGTAGAGGAGGTGGGGCTTGAGTTCACAGAATTTGCCAGGCAACAAGGGCCAGAGCATCCAAAGCAAGAACCAACTTCCCTCATCCAAATCATGTGTTCACTAGAGGGTTGGGCCAATAGGATCCCAGCCCTAGATTCCCCAATCCATAAACCCTGTTCTTGGACACATCCCTCAGCCTCTCCAAGTCCATTTCTCCCCCTTGTCGTATGAATCTGGGTGTTTGTTTGCAGAGCTTTCGTGAGAATTAAACGTGTGTGGCAGTATGGAAAACATTTTAAGAAATGTCACTTCCTTTTCTTCCTCAGAGCTACATGCCCAGCCTTGACATGTCACTAGCAGGAACATCAAAAGCATGACTGGGATTTGGGGACTGGAGGCTTTTTCTACCCAACCATTCATAGTCTGTTTACTCCCAGGTGACGTTCCCAGAACCCATCATAACACACTCTGCATAAGCTCCAAAGGAGAAGGAGAGGAGGGGCTAGCTTCAGAGATGTCATCAACAATGCAAGAAAAACAAAAGCCAACGTCCAGGGTTGGTGAGATGGCTCAGTAGGTAGAGGTACTTGCCACTAAGCCTGACAACCTGAGATTGAGACCAGAGTCCTACATAATGGAAGGAAAGAATGTGCCTCTGGAAGTTGCCCTCTGACCTCCACATCTTCACTCATATGCTTGTGCGTGCACACACACATACACACACACGCACACACACACACACACACACACACACACACACACACGGAGAGAGAGAGAGAGAGACTGAGATTAAACAAATATAATTGAAATTTTTTATTTTTATTTATTTATTTTTATTGATATGTATGGGTTTTTCACCTCATGTATTTCTGTTCATGCAGTGCCCGTGCAGACTAGAAGAGGGTGTCAGATTCCCTGGAACGGGGCTTTTTAAACAATATCCAGGCCTAGTCCTCATCATGGGACTCATAAGACCTGAGATTATGAGACCAAATGTCACCTTCTATGGGGCTTGAGGGGCACACTGCAATTAAATTATAGGAAAATCCTATAAAACACTTTAGAATGTTTTATGAAGCTATCGATATTTCCACCAGAATGGAGCACACGGGAAGCGGTAGACAGGGGTGAAGTGAGCGTGGGAAGATCTCACTCATCCCCACTAGTGACCGATCAAGACTGATGAGGGCTCAGAAGCAGCTCTCCAAAAGAAAAGACAGTGTGGCCTCACTTTTCGGGCACCCTCGGAGAAAGGGTGTTATCTCGAATGTGTGTGTGTGTGTGTGTGCACACTCAAGCACAAATATGGGTGTGGGTGTATGGGTGGGTGAGTGGGTGGGTGCATGGGTATGAGGGATGTGCATGTGTGGGGGTGTATGTATGCAGACAAGTAAGGGTGTGTGGAGGTGTATGTGTGTGCACACACATGAGTGTGCATGGGTGTGGATGTATGTGTGGGTGAGTGGTTGGGTGCATGGGTGTGGAGATATTTACACGGATGTGGGTGTGGGGTGTGTGTGTGTGTGTGTGTGTGTGTGTGTGTGTACTATTTCTTGAAGGTTGGCACCAAAAGTCAGACTTGGGGTCATTAATCTTTCGGAGAGTGATACCCTTTGGGTAGCTCAACACTGACGCTCTGCCCTTCTGCCTTGGGAAGCAGAAATGCACCCCAAATTCTATTTACAGTGCCACTACACTCATGGACCCCAAGTTTACAGTACCTTTTCATCAAAATTAAAGCACTTTCCTTAAGCCAGGTGGTGGTGGCGCACACCTTTAATCCCAGCACTCGGGAGGCAGAAGCAGGCAGATCTCTGTGAGTTCGAGGCCAGACTGGTCTACAAGAGCTAGTTCCAGGACAGGCTTCAAAGCTTTCCTTTTTTTAAGACTTACTTTGTCTTTATATGTTTGTGTATGAGTGGGTGTGTGCAGTGCTGGTAGAGGTCAAAAGAGGGTGTCAGGTCGCCCTGAAGCTGAAGTCACAGGTGGTTGTGATTGTCATGTGGGTATTGGGAATTGAACCTGAGTCCTCTAAAAGAGGAGTCAGTGCTCTTAATCACTGAGTCATCTCTCCAGCCCCTAAAAGACTTACTACTGAAATACTTTTTTAATGGAATATTCCCTACCTACATCTGCCCAGAGTCCTGCCAGCTTTTCCAAGTGTGAACAAAACTAAACTCCATGATTGGTGAAAACAATTGAAGAAAACTTCGGCTGGACCTGCCTTGGCTGCATGAGTCTCCTGTATCCCAGCATGCCCTCAAACTCCACAGCTATGATTGACCTTGAACTTCTCTTTCTACACTTTACACTTATTTGTGGAGGAGTAAACTGGATGTGTCAACACACACCTTGAATCCCAGCACTCAGGAGGCAGAGACAAATGGATCTCTAGAGTTCAAGGCCAGCCTGGTTTACAGAAAGAGTTCCAGGACAGCCAAGGCTACACAGGGAAGCCCTGTCTCAAAAAAAAAACAAAACAAAAAAATAGAAAGTAAATATAACAATATGTTAACAGGAAGCTAAAAGCAGGGAACTGGGGAGAAGGCTCAGCAGGTGAAGGTGCTCACCATCAAGCCTGGTGACCTGAGTCCAATCCTCTGGACCCATATGGTGGAAGGAGATTTGATTTTGATTTTAAAGAAAAAGAAAACAGACCTATTACATTAGTCTTGGAAATTTATTTTTTAATTTTTTTGATTCTTGGTTTGTTTGTTTGTTTGTTGTTTTAAGACAGAATCATGTTCTGCAGTCCTGACCCAGTATCTGCTATGTAACCCATGTTGGCCTCAAATCATGGCAGCACTGCTGCCTCAACCTCCTGTACTGAAATTACAGGCATGAGCCACCATGTCTGGCTAAAATTCCTTCAAAATAAAAAGGTTGTTCTAAAGTTCAGACTTATGTATACTTAGCTGAGGACAGAAAGGAGTAATTGCTGGTCCCCTGATGCCCAGGTAAACCAGGGGAGGCAGTCACACTCAGCCTCTTCCCGGATAGGTTTTGGAGTCCATGAGTCATAAACACCCAAGTCCTCTGAGAGTTGGCACCCAGAACCTAACCCCACCCCCACTGCTGTCTTGGGTTTGAAGGACTACAGGGTCAACATCTTCCTGAGGCAGCAGTGGAATGACCCCCGTCTGGCCTACAATGAGTACCCCGATGACTCCCTGGACCTTGACCCGTCCATGTTGGATTCCATCTGGAAGCCTGACCTGTTCTTTGCCAACGAAAAGGGAGCCCACTTCCACGAGATCACCACTGACAACAAATTACTGAGAATCTCCCGGAATGGCAATGTGCTCTACAGCATCAGGTGAGTTCTAGAGCCAGCAAAAAGCACGGAGGGAGGGTGGGACAAAGGCTTGTGAGGGAAGGTGGCGTTTAAGTCACCCTGCGTTTCAACAAAAAGGCAAAATAGACTTCTCAGACATGATCGGTAGCAAGTCTAAGGAACAAAGCTTGCCAAGACACAGCAGCTTGGCGGTAAATGGGACCACCAGGGAATGGCACGGTCCACGAGAATGAGCCAGGGTTGCTGCCTCCCTGCCTTAAATCCCACTTGCCTTGTATTAAACCTTGGAAGACAGGACACCTCCCCGTGCCTGTAGCCTATAGACATTAGTTAGGTGCTAAACTTTCAGAGTGTCCTGTGACACCAGCTCCCTCTCCCCTACATACACATACACACACACGCACACACATACACACACACACACACACACACACACACACACACACACACACACATACACACACGTACCTCTAGTCCCTACTTTCCTCTCCCAGGGCACAGGGACAATGGACAATGCAAATGGAAAAATGGGCTCACGCTCACGCACTGGCATCTTGGAGAACGTACCACGCAGAGCTCTGCTTATGTATGACATCATTATATAACTCGTGAGTTAGGTTTGATGATCCCATTATATACATCAGAGAAAGTACGAATGTGGAAACTTGGAAAACCTTCCCAAGTTTTCACGGCTCCTGTCAGAAAGTAAGTTCTGATGGGGTACTAGTGTGGGTCCCTGCCCTCTGGAGAATTAAGAGAGCCACAGCTTTCCACTTGGGTCCCAAGACTTCTCGAGAATCAGAATGGCCATGGGCCACCACTTAATGTCTGCCCATCAATACGTGATAATGAAGAAATGTGTTCTGAGTTAAAGGCACTTCAGAGAGCTAAGTGACCATCCCTTCTACCTTCAGTTCCTCGGTGGGAGAGAAGTCTCATCTCCCATTCAGAGAGGAGCCTTAAATATCCCGGATGAGGCAGGATGGAAAGAGCAGGGGCTGGGCTGATCCTGACCCTCAGAGGGGACTGGGCTCAGTACCCCCACAGTCTCAGAACCCTCACCACTCTGCGGATTGACTTCACCCTACCGGCCACATTTAGACGAAGAATGACACGGGTCTTGGAGTCAGCCACCAAGCCCCCGTGGGTTGCTGGAGGGAGGGTCACCTCTGCCTGGAAGTCTCTGCTGCCAGGACAGTTTCATGTCTCTGGGAAGCAGAGTCCCGGTGCAACCTGACAGAAGGACAGGTCAGCAGAAAGCAATGGTCCCAAGGTCATGCAGCATCTGGAAATTAACCCGGTCTGACAGCTGCCCCGCTTCGGAGCTTTTATCTTCAGAAATGGGTCTCGCTCATTTTCTCTCCACTCCTCCCGCCCCTTCCCTGCATCCCTTCTCCTCCCTCTTTCTACCCATTCATCTCCTGCTTTTTTTTAAAAAAAAAAAAGTTCTTGGAGGACATCCACACACCTGAGGTGTGAGCTGGAAGGGACGTTCACAAAGGGCTAGGTGTGGAGCTGCGGTGGTAGCGGCTATGTTCTGTGGAGACATCTCTATCCGGGTACCTCAAAGAAGTAAGGCTGACCTCAGGACAGCAGGGAGTTATGTCTGCCAATCCCAGAATCAGCTCCGCCAGGACTCAGTTACCCGCCTGGGATATCACAGAGGGCTCTCTCTGGCTCTGGGGCTGCAGCTTTTATAAGGGTTGAACACCCCCAAAATAAATAACTGGCCCACTGCTCTCCACCTGCCCCTGCCTGTACCCACAGATGTGAGTCAGCTGTGTGGGAACAGTCAGCAGTGGGGGTAGGGGGACTCTGGACTCACTTTTGGCGGGCCCAGTCTGTGGCTGGAAGCAGCCAAGAGCTATGTACAGCACTTACTGCTGAAGCGTAGGAGCACCTGGGGCTGGGGTCGCAATGGAAACCCTGAAGGAAGAACTGGCATAGGGCAGCACCTGGCACCCCAACAATCTGCTAAAAAAAAAAAGTGGTCTCTAGCAGCCAAGAAAGTTTCAGAGAAACCCAGAAGTCTCTCTGACTTTGGCCACCGCCTTTCCATCACCAAGCCTCCTCTGCCATCCCGGGAATTTGGAAATGTGCACACACTTATTCTCTAAGCACTGGTCCTCAGGTCTCCGGTCCCCACCCTAAAACAATGATTTCAACTGGCAAAAGCATGGAGGCACAGACTCCCTGAGTGTGGTCCCCACATCAGCCCAGTCCCTTCTCTTTTCAGAATCACCTTGACGCTGGCCTGCCCCATGGACCTGAAGAACTTCCCGATGGACGTACAGACATGTATCATGCAACTGGAAAGCTGTGAGTCCCTTGCCAGAATAGTTTTTTAGGTTTTTGTTTTGTTTTGTTTTTTAAAGGAACCAGCCTCCTATTTACCCATTGCTGGGCAGAAATTCCCTAATCACTGGAACCCAAGAGAATACTTTTATAGCTCAAAGCGCCAAGTGGGGAGGAGTCCTTTGAGAATATACAATAGAAATATAACTTCCCCCACTCTGTCTCACTGGAGCACAGACTTTGTCTTCAGCTGCATCCTTCCAGGAAGAAGCAAGGTTTAAAGTACATTGTGAATGGGCCTGCTAGGAATGAAGAGAAATGTCATAGAGAAGTCATGGTCTGAGGATGCTCACCAGCAGGGGAGGTAGACAACTGACTGCCCAAGTCACTCTAGCAAAGAGGAGCTAGTGGAGTGTATTGGTGGAAGGAGGAAACAGAACAAGAAGAGAGGTTCAGCCAGTCCAGTGTCTGCTACACAAGCATCAGAACCTGAGTTTGGAACCCCAGACCCACGTAAAAGGCAAGCACAGCCAGGGATGCAGAGATGAGCAGATCTCTGGAACTCACTGGCCAACCAACCCAACTGAAGCAATGTGATCCATGTTCAGTGAGACCTTGTCTCAAAAACTAAGGTGGTTGTTGGAGAGATGGCTCAGTGGTTAAGAGCTCATACTGCAGGGCTGGAGCCAGAGGACTTGGATTCCCAGCACCCACAGGGCAGCTCACAACTGTAACTCCAGGTGCTGAGGATGCGACACCTTCACATAGATAGATATGCATGCAGGCAAAACACCAACCCACATAAAATAAAAATAAATAAAACATTTTTAAAAAGAAGAACACATATGTTGCTCTTGCAGAAGACCTCAGTTCAGTTTCCAGCTCCCACATTGGTCAGCTCACAACCACCCGAAAATCTGGCTCCAGGAAAATCTGACACCTCTGGCCTCTGAGGCCATCTGCATGCATGTGAGACTTTCATATATATATATATATATATATATATATATATATATATATATATACAAAAAAAATAATAACAAGGGGCTGGAGAGATGGCTCAGCAGTTAAGAGCACTGCCTGCTCTTCCAAAGGTCCTGAGTTCAATTCCCAACAACCACATGGTGGCTCACAACCATCTGTAATGAGATCTGGTGCCCTCTTCTGGTGTGCAGGCATACACACAGACAGATACTGTATACATAATAAATAAATAAATATTTAAAAAAATAATAACAATAAAATATTTTCTAAAAATAAATGATATGGAGAGCAATTGAGGAAGACATCTGACATCAGCTTCTGGCTTACACACACACATTCACATAACCACGTGAACATATATGTATGCTACACCACACACATAAGGTACAAACTACTAGGTCATGTACACCACAGGAGGTTGAGGCAGAAGGATTGTGAGTTTGAAGACAGATCCAGCTAGATAGTGAGTTTGAGGCTAGCCTGGGCTACATGAGCCCATGTCTCAAGAAAACAAAAAAGAGCTGGTCCTGAAGCAGAAATCTGGTGGCCTTGATTAGGCCACCATTTCCCACCTACGCTTCTCATCAAGATCACACTTGGTAGATTCACTCCCCAAAGGAAAACCTGTAAGGAACAAAAGGGGAAGCTTTGCGGGGTGGCATGTGCAAGAAGTGCTGGTTGTCAATCACCCTTCATCCTGGGGTGAGGAGCCGGGCCCCAGGACCAAGCTAGGTGGGAGGGCTGGGGAATGAATTTCAACAATTCACCTCCTATACAAGGGAGGTAAAGAAGAAAAGGCAGTGGAATCCCCTGGCCTCCACCGTGATCTGAGGCTTAACCCAGCCCCCAACCCTAAGTGTAACACAGAGATCTTGGTGACTGTTCCTTCTCCCGATCCCTCCCAGTTGGATACACCATGAATGACCTCATCTTTGAGTGGCAGGAGCAGGGAGCGGTGCAGGTGGCAGATGGACTGACGCTGCCTCAGTTTATCCTGAAAGAGGAGAAGGACCTGAGATACTGCACCAAGCACTACAACACAGGTGGGTGCCAGAGACGTCATGCCATTCAGGACCCCAGGGCATTTCAGACACCGTTCAGTCGCAGAACTGCGTGGTCTGTGTTTATCACCTGGTGGTTAATGGAATAGGTTTGGACCAAAAATAAATAAATAAATAAGTAAATAACATTGGGATGTTATTTCTGTGAATCCTGGGGATGTTAACGTAAGCCAGGCCACACCTAATTACAAAGGAAGTTAGTAAATACTCTTTGTTCTGGGCAGGGGCTCCTGCGCCACCGAGGCAAGGAGGGGGAGTTGGTAGACGGAGTGGGCTCTGCCACACAGAAACTTGTGTTTCTGATAGTGCAGAAGTAAAGTGCTTGCCTTGGACCCAACCAAGCAAGAGGGAGCTGGGAGGCCATGGTTCTAACTGATAATTAGTAAAAATTAAAAATTGGTCCATTCTCTGGGAGCCGTGGTGGGTAGAGAAGGGGAACTCAGCTACTTGGTCAGCTGTCTGTCATCCATGACTAGTCTTACCTTTGCTAGGAGAGGCTGAATTCGGAAAGGAACTGGACTTAGACCATAAGATCGTATATGCCCCATCTCAGACAGGAAGTCAGCTAGTGTGAGCACTGTTGGGAGGGACAAGACGACTGGCATGCTAGCTGGCATGCTCGTAAGAAGCTGTGCCTGACCCCAGCTGAGCAGAGCGGAGGTGTGCCTGCTATAGAAGAATGGCAGGTCCAGGAAGACGGGAGGGGGGCGGGGAGGCAGGAGAAGCCACTGTAAGCGGAAGCCCCTGTGGGAGACAGGCGGCCTGGGCTCTGGTCTGCCTAGGACAGCTACAGCTTCCAGCTTTCTGGGTCACTGCACAGAAGTCTCCGGATGTCTGAAGATGTACTTTGCCCCTGAGTGTGCTAACTCTGAGATATCAGGACTCCCAATGGCCACCACGAGTAACCACTGACCGTGGGTCCAAATGACACAGCAGATCCTCCCAAGCCACAGGCTTTACCAGCGTGCAGCATTTTTCTTCCACTCTTTCCTGGGCTAGAATTGACTGCCAAAATTTAATAGTATATTTATTGAAGATGTACACCTTGATGTGCGTGCTATCAATTGTAAAATGGAGACCACAATCAAGCTAATGGATATGTGCCTCACCTCGTGCATACGCATGTACACACACGTACACCTAAGGTCCACTCTCTTGACAAAGGGCTGAAGGACTGTGCATATGGATCAGGACCAGGAACGCAGTACAACATCTCCAGAGTTTAATAATCTTGCACGACTGAGTCTCTGCACCCTTTGGCCGCTGTCTCACTTAAACTCCTCCATTCCACCTTCTGCTTCTGTGAGTTTGCCTGCCACAGACCATGTGCATAACTGAAATGGAAAAGTACTTGTCTTTGTATCTGGTTCACTTCACTTGGTAGGAAAGGGACTGCCGATTCCATTCGTATATTTGAAATGGCAGGATCATCTTCTCTCTCTCTCTCTCTCTCTCTCTCTCTCTCTCTCTCTCTCTCTCTCTCTCTCCCGTGTGTATACAAATATATGTTACTATGCTTGTACACACAGAAGTCAGAGGATGGCAGGTCCCTTCCTCTATCACTCTCTGCTTTCTTTTTAAACTGGGACTAACGTTTGGGGTACACTGGCTGGCAGAAAGCTCCTGGGATTCACCTGCCTCCTCCCCAGGACTGGGATTACAGCTGCTCACCCAAACAAGAATTTCACCCAATAAGCCCTCTCCTCTGCCCAATTTTCTTATTTTTAAGACTAATACTCTATTATTTTTCTCTTCTCTTCCATTGCATCCTGATGCAACAATAACCTTTTATATATCCATCTAGAAAGCAAAGGAAGGATTTCAGAGACGCGATTGTTCTGTGCCTGCAGCAGCATTACTGACAGCAGCCAAGAGGTGGAAAGAGTCTGATGGGCAGGGAACCTTCCCTCTCATTCCCTCCTCCACGCTTCACCTTTACAGTCTTGGGTCAAGCCCTGTGGGGACAGAGGTGAAAGATGGACAGGGCGCTGATCACATGGAGCCCTATGAAATCTCCTGGTCCCTGGCTTCAGTAGACAGGAACTTAGACCCTTCCCTGGGGCAGGCATGGTCTTAGTTCCAGTAATACATGAGTGAAAAGAGGTAAAAGGCTGCCCAGTCCAGTGCCAAAGATCCAAAGAGAGAGACTGACTGACTCACTCACTCACCAGCTGTTCTGTGACTTAAAGGCTTGGGTGATCTCATGAGCAGAGCTGAGAACACACCAAGGAAAGGAGCCTTCTGCCATTTTGTAGATAAGCGTTCTTGCAAGAGCAAAGGCGTTTCCTGGGCCAAGGGAAGGAAGAGGGGCAAAGATACTGGCAAGATCAAAGTTCAGAAGGGTAACGGAGTAGGCGTGATCCAGATAAGGACAGGGGACAGAGAGTGACCATTAGGGTAAGGGAAGAGGGAAATTGCTAGAAATACAGGTCAGAGGTCAACTGGGCAGGACAGTCTACAGAGTTTAAACTCTCCTGTAGAGGACAGGAAATGTTTCATATAAGAAAAGAAGGAGCAAAGAAAGGGATTCTTAAGCAGAGTTGGGATTGAGTCGTTTTAAAACCCAAGAGTTAAGAGAAAGAAATGTTTAGGAAGAAATAAAGATGTCCAAGAGTGTGGGTATGAACATCTCAAATAAGAGTCATCAAGCAAAAGGTTTACAAGCAGTGATAGAACTGAGTCATCTTTGGGGACACCAGAGCAGAAGGGTCTGGAAACTCCACCTGTACTCTCTCTTAGCAAACAAATAATGATGGCGGTGGTGGTGGTGGTGGCAGAGGTGAGTGTGACAATGACGGTGAAGACAATTAAAATGATGAAGATGGCAATTATGGTGATCCCAAGGATGGTGGCAATGGTGAAGATGGTAATGACTCTGAAAGGACAATGGTGATCGAGATGACAGTGATAATGACGTTGGTGATGGTGATAATTACGAGGATGACAGTAGTCATGATGGTGCTGGCAAATGAGGCTGCTGAGCACCCACGATGTGTGAGGACTGCCATAGTTCTTCCTAAGCACCATCTCATTTCACCCCACCAAAACCACAAGAACCACTGTATGAGGGCTGGCAAGAGGATTCCAAGGGTAAAGCGCTTGCCAGTAAGCCTGACCACCGTAGGTTGCTCCTCAGGACCCACATGGTGGAAGGATAAGTTCACTCCCACAAGCTGTTCTCTGACCTCCACACAAGGGCCATGGCATGACATGCCCGCTTGTGCACACACACACACACACACACACACACACACACCACAAATGCATAAATAAATGTAAATTTTTAAAAAGAGTAACCATATGAAGTATGTATTGTTGATGTCTGTCATCCTTTAGTGTTCCCAGAAGGTTGTCTCTAGGACCCCCTCTGACACCTAGAGGCAAAGATACCAAAGATACTCAAGTCCCCTTGGTAGAGTGGGGCAGTGTCTGCATATGACATACACACATCTTTCTGCACACATTATCTTAGGGTGACTGACAATACCTAACTCAGCTGTATACAGAGATGTTCGCCTGTTGTCTGAGGTGCGATGACAGGAACAAAGCCTGCATACGTTCAGAGGAGATGAACTTCTTCTGAATATTTCTACTTGCATTTGGCTAAAACCATGAATGTAGAACCCATGGATATGGAGAGTCAACTGTGTTACACCATTTACCCTAGGTAAAGAAACTAGGCACAGAACAATTCAAGCACTTGCCTATGAGTATAGACAGAGTGGGGCTGAATCAGGACTCTAGTCAAGTTGACCCTAATACCGCTGCTACTCGCTAGCATGTTCCATGGCTCCTTTGCTGTCGTTCCTTGTAGGTAAATTCACCTGCATTGAGGCCCGGTTCCACCTGGAGCGGCAGATGGGCTACTACCTGATCCAGATGTACATCCCCAGCCTGCTTATCGTCATCCTGTCCTGGATCTCCTTCTGGATCAACATGGATGCTGCACCAGCTCGTGTGGGGCTGGGCATCACTACTGTGCTCACCATGACCACACAGAGCTCTGGCTCCCGAGCCTCCCTACCCAAGGTGAGTGGTACTATTGGGGAGTACTGAACCCTAGACTAGAGGAGAAGCCAGCACCCCTCATCCCTGCCTGAGACATGAGGAGCACATAGTGTCACCATGAATATACGTGCTGCGTGTAGCATTGTTTCCAGAAGTAGCTGTCTGATTTACACTTTCTAAGTTCTTAACATATTATTCAAAGAATTGGAGGGGAAATGAATACAGTTTGCAAGATAGCAAGAAAACTTTATTCTTAAGTAAATCAAGAGTATATATTAGGCACCCTGCCAAAGAGAGAAGCAGCCGGCTACCTGAGCGAGAGAGGGCTCAAGGGTCCAGTCACTGTTTGGGACTTCTTTTTATGGGTCCTGAAGGAAGGAGGGACTGATGACTAATGAATATTGTGATTGACAGATTCAAGTTATATAAACTTTATTGAGCATTCTCTTTTCCATGATGCATCTGATTTTAATCATATATACACCCAATTATGTAGAGGTATAAAACAGTAAATAAGGATCAGGGTATGGTGGCACATGTCTTTAATCCCAGCACTTAGCAAGCAGAGTCAGGTAGATCTCTGAGGTCAGGCCAACCTGATCTACATAGTGAGTTACCAATTAGGCAGGACAACATAACAATCCCCTATCTCAAAACAAAGAACAACAGCAACAAAAGATGGTAAAGAGAGAATTTTCCCTACCAGTTTGTTCAGAGGACACACTATGCCGCACTGCTCATGATTCCAAAACCAAATCAGACTGGATCAGCCCCCTCCTTCCTATACCCAGATACATCCAGGAAAATATTTGAATAGAAACTACCCACAAAGGGGGAGTTCTTCATGGCCATTATCCATTGTCCACAGTGGGCATACAGCATGATGCAAGGGGTGGGGAGACCTAGGTTGTTATATGCATTGTCTGGAGAAGGGCGTATGGAGTCCCAGGTTGCTAAATTATTCCATGCTTGCCTGACTCGGCGTTCTTTCTCATCAGCCCTCCCACCAGACTCAACACAGACTGCTTGATTCACCCTTAACACTAGACATAGGTTCTGTTCTCTACACTGCTGCCCCTCCATGCCCCCTAGTGAGGAATAACTCTACCGCCATGCCACACTCCTTGACACCCCCCTGAGAAGTACCACACTGCTGCCGATGGCTGCTTCATCCTGCTCTGCTTTTCCCTAATGCCAGGCTCAGTTTCTGCTCCATTCACTCTAACTGTCCAAGGCACTTCCCACTCTGTCTGCCAGCACCAGACACGACACTGTATTCTGCTATTCATGCCAGGCCCATGCTGGTGATAAACGGTGTCTGCACCACTTCCAGTCAGGACCACACATTGCTTCTGCTTTCACACAGGGACACCAAAAGAGTACCCGAGACACACTCCATGACCTTCACCTACATTCACCAATTGTTAGTACTTATGTTTTGTTTATCTATATAAGGGGATAGAGAGATACATAGATACAGAAATAGTCACATGGTATAGAAAGATGCTATTTGTAGATAAGGTAGACAGATATATTAGATGGCATACATGTAGACACAAATAAATACATACATGCGTATATACATACATAAACACTTCTAGCTAGCATTAACTATCAACTCAATACAACCTAGAGTCATCTAAGGGAGTCTCAACTGAGGGACTGCACAGATCACATTGGTTTGTGGGCATGTCTATGGAGGGATTGTCTTAATTGTTAGTTGATGTAGGAAATCCCAGCCCACTGTGGGCAGTACCATCCCTATGTAGGTGATCCAGAGCTATATAAGAAAGTTAGTTGAGCACAAGTGGGCAGAGAGAAAGCCAGCAAGTAAGATTCCTCCATGGTTTCTGCTTCGAGGATCGCTCTGAGCTCGCACCCTGATTTCCCTCAGTAATGACATGTGACCTGGAAGTGTCAGCCAAATGAGTCCTTTCCTCCCCTAGTAGCTGTGGGACAGAGTATTTGTCCCAGCAACAAAAAAGAAACAAGAACAGACAGACAGATCATACATATATGCATGCATGCATACATTCATACATACATACATGACATGATGGGTAGACAGCTGGAGGATGTTATAGAAGATCAATGATATATAGATAGATGATAGGTTGTTAATAGATTGAGAGATAATTGAGAGTTGATTACTAAATGGATAATAGGCATAGGGTAGGTGATTGATCAATTATTCTACCTCTTTTTGTCTCTTCTGAGGTTCTAGTCATCATGTGTTGGTGGCTTTGGTGGTTTCCCATGAGTCTCTGTGGCTGTGCTTCTCTCACCTCATTTTTCCCTGCAGACTCACGATCTCAATGATGCTGACTCCTCTCCATGTTCTCTGGTTCTTTCTTCTACCTCCTCACATCCACTGCTATGAATTTCTCTCTAGTGAAATTCTCATCTTAATTATTGACTTTCAACATCAGAGTTTTCCTCTGGCTCTCTCATAATTTTTACCTTTTTACTACTGTGTTATGTTTGGTGAGAGAATGTTCTCAAATTTCCCTTTAGTTTCTTTGTGTTGTTTTTTGTTTTCTTTGAGACAGACTCTTCTGTAGCCCAGGCTGGCCTTGAATACATGGTGATCCTGCACCCTCACCCTCCTTAGTTATGGGACTAAAGATGTGTGCCACCATGCTCAATTTCCTATACACAGTTTCTTTTGATTGCTTGAATATATTTAAGACAACTAATTTAATGTCTTTGTCTACCCGGTATGATAGTGGCACACATGCCCTTAGAAGGCAGAGACAGGAGCGTTAGGAGATCTAAGTCATCCTCAGCTATACAGCAAGTTCAAGGTCAGCTATATGATATTCTATCTTTAAGAATAATAAAAATAAAGAGACTAGATAGATGGCTTAGAGATTAAAAGCGCTCATTGATCTTGCAGAGGACCTTAGTTCAATTCCTTGCTCCCACAACACAACTTCCTATATATCCAACCCCAGAGGATCCAATGCCTCTAGCCCTTTGGCCACATACTCATACACAGACAAAATGCATGCACATAACTAAAAATAAAATAAAACGTTAAGCCTACTAAGTCTGATATCTGGTTTCCTCAGGTGCCACCTCTTTCACCCATATTCTTTTTTCCTGTAACTGGGTCATATTTTTCTGGTGGGAAGAGTTATTTTTTGTTTTGAGTTGTTTGTTTGCTAGTTTTGCACACCTAATAAATCGTTCGTATTACATAATACAACATGGCAATTTTTGGAACTCGGGTTCTACCCCCTAAGGACTTGTTGTTGACATTTATTCTTTGTCCGAGCTGGTTCTGTGAACCCTGAATTCTGTGTTAGGTCAGCCATTGAAGTCTGGCTCACTCAGCCTGGTGGCCAACACAAAAACCACAGATTTTTATGGAATACCCAGATCCTGTGAATGTCCCTACCTCCTCCTGAGAGAGTCTGCTAGCGTCAGCATTAGCCAGGCAGTGTACAGCTTGGCTTCAGCCTTCACTTCCTGCTTGGGGGTCAGGTGTCCTGGGTTGTCCATGAGCACTCACAGATTAGCCTGCTGTGGCATCTCGTGACATAGCTCACTTTCCTGAACTTTTTATTTGGCATTGCAAAGGCTTGAACCCAGGCCCTTGAGCTTGCCAGGCAAGTACCCCACTACTGAGCTCTCTCCCCTGTCCCCTCTTTCACTTTTTGATTAACCTATCGCTTTGCCTCTGATAGCAATTGCCACTAATTGTTTTCAACAAATGTCCCCCAGATTAAAAAGACACAAATGAAAACTGTTCCCAGGACCCACTCCAAATCAGGTCAAAGAAAGGCAGCCAGTGAGTAGGCGTTCTAAGGGGACAGCTGAGGAGGCCAAAGGAGGAGGGCAAGGCCCTGGGAACTAGAGTCAAACAGCTCCTCGGCCTCTCCAGTGGCTGCCTGGTGGTTGGGTATTACTGTGCTTTTCCGGCTGCTGATTTTCAAGGCTACTGTGGTCTGGAGGGTTAGGATGGGAGAAGAGTCATTTAAAGCACCCAAAGCCCCCCAGGGGAAATGAATTAGTGCATAGAGACTCTCTACAGGGCAGATCACAGCCTCAGTCTTAGTTCCACCGCCAGTCCAAAGGACTGACAAAAACAGTGCTGTGTAGCCATACAATCGAATATTATTAAGCCATAAAAATAAACTGTTGAGGCCTGAAGGGATGGCTTAGCCGTTTAAGGCTAGGCTCACAACCAAAAATAAAAATCAATTGTTGAGGTTGGAGAGACAGCTCAGCAGTTAAGAGCACTTGCTTTCCTTGCTGAAGACTGCCATTGGGTTCCCAGCACCCGTGTAGGGCAGGGCATAAACCACCTGTAACTCCAGCTCTAGGGGGAACTGGTGACCTCTTCTTGCCCCCACAGGCCCTGCACACATGGACGTCTACACATAGAAATACATGCACCGACACATGAATAAATATAAAATAAATATTTTAAAATAACTGCAAATAAATCACCACTGTTGCAAGTAACCATTAGACGAGCCTAAAAAATATTATAAGTGGGATAAGTCAGGCATGGAAGGAGAAATGTTGTAATATTATTTCATAATGGAATTCGGGAATATTCAGAACAGAGAAACCACAGAAACACAAAGCAGATTAGTCGACCTTCAGGGTTGGAGAAGTAGAAAGGTGATGGGTAAAAGATACCAGCTTTCAACAGTCTTAAAACAATGCTGTGAACTTGCTAGTCTCTCCACAATCCAAATGCTTTTGTTGTTGCTGTTATTACTTTTTCGTTCATTGGGGGAGGGGGGGTTGGCACATATAAGCAACAGAGTCAGAGAACAATTTAGGAGAGTTGGTTCTTTACTTCTACCACGTGGGTCCTGGGGTTTGAATTCAGGTCTTTGGGCTTGTCAGCAAGTGCCCTTTTCCACTGAGCCATCTCTCAGCCGTCAGCTGCTTTCCTTGAGTAAATTCCCTCAGGATGGCGATGAGCCTTTGGTATTAATCAAGAGAAGTCTGGGTCACGTGACTGTAGCAGTTTCTGCCAGTGCGGTCAATGATTCCGTGAAGGCATGGTTTCTGAGAGTCTGACAGTGCTGTTTGCTAACAGCCTCCTTTCATGCCAATGCTCAGTCCAGCATCCTCTCAAACTGGAATACAATGCTCCACTCCACAGACGAGGCGATGGCGGTGCATCATTCTCCTCTCATCCTTTCTCATGTCAGCATCGTACTTTTTCCCTGACATTCTGCTCAGCTTGTTCAACATGCCTTCTCTATCTTCCTCTGCTCCTTCCATCCGAATATCCCTGCTGAAGAGCGGAGGGGAGTGAGGGAAGTTCCTGAAGAGCAGGCAATGCCCCATCCGCACGCAATACAACAATCTCCTCTTATCCCCGGGGATCGTATTCAAGGGACACTCCACTGTGCTCTCCCTCTGGCAACTGCATAAAAAGACAGTGGTACCAAACCCTCTATGCCATATTTTTTTCCTATGCATACCATAATTTTGTAGACAAATGTGTTCTGCTGTGGAGATGGACAGATGGCTCAGAGGTTAAGGGTGCTTGCTGCTCTTGCACAGGACCCAAGTTCAGTTCCCAGCACCACACTGGGCAGCTCACAACTGTCTATACCTCCAGCTCCAGAGGATCTGAGGACCTCATCTTGTCTCTGCAGATACTACACTCACATGCAAATATACAATGAAATGTAGAATTTAAAAATAAATCTTTTTTAACATATCCTTAGGTTGGAGAGATGGCCCAGTGGTTAACGGTACTGACTGGTTTTCTAGAGGACCCAGGTTCAATTCCTAACACCCACATGGTAGCTCATAACTTTCTGTAGCTGCAGTCCCAAGGGGTCCAGTGCCTCTCTGGCCTCTTCAGGAACTGCAGGCATGTGGTACACAGACATAAACACATACACACATACACATGTGCACACGCACAAAATATCTATATATAAATACGCAAAATAAAAAATAAAGTTAGAATTTTTTTAAAATGAAAATGTGTTGCTGATGTAGATCTTATCAATGTCAACAAAGTGTATTTTTCTTTCCATATTAAATTGAGAACTTCGCCGTTTTGCTTGAAAGACGCCTTTTGTAGCTTTTCTAGTCATATCCAAATTCCCAACATCACTGTGTTTGCACTTTGGAGCCATTATTAAGTAAATTAAGCTTTGGCCAGAGTCCATCTGTTAATGCGCGTGGCCACGTCGTGAACACAGAGTGGATACGCTTGGGAGAGAATGGCTTATGTTATCGGCAGGATGGAGTAGGACAACGCGAGAGTTCATCGCACTGTTCAGAACAGGGCAGGACCTAAAGCTTACAAACTGCTTATCTCTGGAATCTTCCACCCACTATTTCAGGACCCTTTCCTCTCCCCTCACCTCCCCGTGCTTTCTCCCACCTTCACTCCAGGTGTCCTATGTGAAAGCTATTGACATTTGGATGGCCGTTTGCCTGCTCTTCGTGTTCTCGGCTCTGCTGGAATATGCGGCCGTGAACTTCGTGTCCAGGCAACACAAGGAGCTGCTGCGATTTAGGAGGAAGCGGCGACATCACAAGGTAGGCCTTTGGGGCGTGGCCTAAGGTGGGGCAACCGGTGGGCAGTGGAAGAGCTCTGAGCAGTCCGGCGACCCTTGCTTCGTGGGCTGTCCCCATGAGCAAATGAGAATCAGGGATGGAACCCTGAAAACCTTAACTTTTCCCCTCGTGAATGATGACGTACATGGTTACAAGAGCCTCTCTTTAACCACAGCAGCAGTGCTGTAGGGATTATCAAGTGGCACCAAGAAGCAAATGCCCACAGTCATGATCATAAACCAGCTTCTTCCTGTAGACAGGGCAGGCTGGGGCAGGCCTGCTGCTTGTTTTCTGCATGTGGCTTCAAGCTGGCCTATCTCTGGGCTCAGTTTCATCACCGTCTATAAAAACTGGCTTGGTAGGAGGCTATGCTGAGGATGAAGTCAGAGGTTCCAAGGAAGCTTAAACTTTGTCCCTGTCTCACCAGTGTCAAGGATTAAAACTATTACACACACACAGACACACACACACACACACACACACAGCTCCCCCTTAGTATGTTAAACATCGGCAACATGATTCAATTCATGCTCGTCAATCAACCACAGGACAATCTTCTTGGGGCCCAGACAGCAAGATCTTTCTGTGTCTGTACTGGAAAAGATTTGGCAGGCTGGATGGAACCTCCTAGAAGGTTTAGCCCTTCCTACTACCCTTTAGGAACCAAGTCCCTCCTTTGAAGTAGTAATCATTTGTAGGCACAAGCAGGAGGATTGGGGGTTCAAGGTCAACCTGGACTACAGCATAGGACTGTCTCAGTAAAAGAGAGGGGCTGGGGGTGTAGCTGTGTTGGTAGAGTGCTCACCTAGCATTTGTGAAGCCCCCAGTTCCATGTCTCACACTGCATAAATCCAGACGCGAGTGCACACCTATAATCCCAGTACTTGGAGGTAGGGGTAGGAGAATCAGAAGTTCAAAGTCATTCTTTGCTATACCAAGCTCAAGGTAAGCTTGAACTTCATGAGACCTTTTCTCAAAAAAAAAAAAATCTAAAGTAAAATGAGGTGCAGTGATTTCCACTGTAATCCCAGCACTCTGAAAGCTGAGGCAGGAGGATCAGACATTCAAAGTTAAAAGCTAGGAAAGGTTATCTGAATTAGGGAAAACCTCTAGGCAGCTATAGGGAAGCCATCATCCAGACTGGGCAAAGACTTTCCACTGTGGCAGCTTTGGAGTCTCCATACTCCTGTGAGTAACCCTTCAAGCAGTTCTGTAAGTCCAATAAAAATCATTGTTGAGGTAGAGAGTTCAAGGCTAGCCTTGGCTACAAAGAAAAAAAGGAAGAAAGGGAAGGAAGGAGAGAAGGGAGAGACAGAAAGGGGGAGAAAGTGATAAAGGGAGAAGGATTGGAGAGCTGGCTCAGTGGTTAAGAACACAGGCTTAGCTGGGTGTTAGTGGTACACACTTTTAATCCCAGCATTTGGGAGGCAGAAGCAGACAGATCTCTGTGAGTTAGAAGCCAGTCTGATCTACAGAGCGAGTTCCAGGACAGCCAAGACACAGACAAACCCTGCCTCAGAAAACAAACAGGGGCTGGAGAGATGGCTCAATGGTTAAGAGCACTGCCTGCTCTTCCAAAGGTCCTGAGTTTAATTCCCAGCAACCACATGGTGACTCACAGTCATCTGTAATGAGAGCTGGTGCCCTCTTCTGGCCTGCAGGAGGAATACATGCAGGCAGAACTCTATATAAATAACAAATAAATAAAAATTTCTTTTTAAAAAAAAAAAGAGAAAACAAACAAAAAAAATAAAGAACATAGGCTGTTCCTGCAGAGGTCAGGTTCAATTCTGAGGATACAAATGTTAATTCACAACCACTGGTAACTCCAGGAAATTCAATGCCATGTTTGCCCTCAGAGAACACTAGACACATACATACTTGCAGGCATTCACACATACACATAAAATAAGTTCTTAATGGTTTGTTTATTTTTTATGTGCATTGATGCCTTGCCTGCATGCATGTCTGTGTAAGGGTATCAGGTCTTGGAGTTACAGACAGTTGTGAGCTGTCATGTGAGTCCTGGGAATTGAACACAGGTCCTCTAGAAGGGCAGTCGGTGCTCTTAACTGCTGAGTTATCTTGCCAGCCCCTAAAATAAAAATTTTTAGGGAATAAAATAATGTAGAAAGCCACTTGAGCCACGAACTTCTGGCATCACCTGAAATGCTTGCCACCTTTAACCAAATTGAGTACTCATCCCCATGTGTATCTGCACAATGGAGCTGCCCTCAGGCAGAGCATACACTCTCCAGCTCACCCCAGACACAGCTCACCCCAGACCCAGCTCACATCATCGCTCCCCTTGTGTACAGACGAATTGATGTTAGCTCATTCCCAAGGGCTCTGCACTTGGTCTGAGCATCAGAAGCCAAGGTTGATTACTTGGGCCCACACTATGGAAGACCTCCCATTAGCATCTGGGTGTGACTTGACTGGAGTCCTGTAGATTTGGGCGGCAGAAACCCCCCTTGAGTAAGAAGCCTATGCAGGTTTTGGAGCCTCGATGATGAGTGGCAAGGAATTAGCTCTAACCTGGACTTCTCTAGGCCAGTGATCTGGACCAGGCTCCCCAAGTCCCACTGTTTTTCCACGTTTCCAAATGTTGTCTCATTTGCTGGGCAGAGAGCATCCAGTCTTCCAAGTTCCCGGCCTACCTCATTAGAAGGATCATTGAGAGGCTCCTGTGGGGGGCCCAGACTCAGCAAGAGCTCCGAATCCCTTGGGTGGGTTCCATAGTCTATGTTTCATAGTCTGTTTCTTGCTCCATGCCAGAGTGTTTCCAGGAAGATGAACATGTTTGTCCTGTCACCTGCTGGTTGTAGTCAGAATAGCAAGCCTTTTCCAATCATTCCTTAGGTATTTCTTTTCTCCAGCATACAAGGGGTCACTGTCTAGTTAGAAGGGTCCAAACCTCTTTCCCTACCAATGTGTAACAGATAGGAGGGTGGAACATAACTCTCCAAAAATGTCTAGGAAAGCTAGTGTGGTGTTTAACATACCAATAGAGCCCGTTATATGCAGTGGGATTCATGTGGTGGAGGGGCTCCTGTTTGTCTAGAGACGGTTGGTTCATTATGTACAGGAAGCACTGAGCATTTCTTGCAGTGTCATTCCAAAGTTTTCGAGACAGCTCATGTAGTTCAGGTTGGCCTTGAACATGTGTGTGTCTGTGTGTGTGTGTGTGTGTGTGTGCACTCACAAATATCCATGTATGTCTGCATGTGCAGAAATATGGAGATCAGAGAATAACTTGTAAGGATACATTCTTGGGCTGGAAAGATGGCTCAGCAGTTAAAAAGCACCTTTTCCAGAGGGCCTGGGTTCAATTCCCAGTACCCATGTGACAACTCACAAGTGTCTGTAACTCCAGTCCCAGGGGACTTAATATATTGATACATTCACACCAATGCACATAAAATAAAGTTAAATAATACATGCATATTTTTTGATATTTTATTTATTATGTACACAGTGTTCTGCCTCCATGTATGCCTGCAGGCCAGAAGAGGGCAAAGATCACAGAGGTGGTTGTGAGCCACTATGTGGTTGCTGGGAATTGAACCCAGGACCTCTGGAAGAGCAGTCAGTATTCTTAACCTCTGAGCCATCTCTCCAGCCCTGCATATATATTATTTAATCTATGCATAAATATTATTTTAAAAAATAACCCATGCTCTCCTATTGTATGGGTCCTGGGGATTGAACTCAGGTTTTCAGACTTAGCAGCAAGCACTTTTACCCACTGAGCCATCTTACCAGCCCATACCTGTTTTGTCCATTTTTAAATCTTTTTAAAGTTTATTTATTTTTATTTTATGTCTATGAGTATTTTGTCTGTGTGTATGTATGCTTCTGGTGCCAGAGGAGACCAAAAGGAGCACTGAATCCTCTAGAACTGGAATTAGAGACAGTTGTCAGCCACTATGCGGGTGCTGGGAACCAAACCCAGGTCCTCGGCAAGAACAGTCCCTGTTCTTAAGTGCTGAGCCATCTCTCCAGTCTGGCCTCTTCTAGAGCATTCAGTGTTGCTCAGCGTTACAGGTCTTAGCTCTGAGATAGGGCAGCAGATGTGTGGAGACCATTTACACTTCTGGGTCATCCATTGCCATGTCGTCTGCACCGGTACTGTGTTGTGTGGTGTGGTGTGGTGTGGTGTGGTGTGGTGTGGTGTGGTGTGGTGTGGTGTGGTGTGGTGTGGTGTGGTGACAACCGCCATAATAAAAAGAGGGTGGGGGGACAACCATTTCTATTCTCTGCCTCCTAACAGTAAGGGCAAGTTCACATTTGGATATTATTATAAAGTCCCAGGTCGCTTGCCAGGTCCTGGGTCCAGAAATGTGCTGGCTTCCCCAACTCCTCTTCTTGGCCTTGGTGTGAAGCCTCCAGCACCTTCCAGTGTTTGCCCTGCGCCTGGCTGCCCTCCCTCGTGCTATGCCCCCACATTCCCTGCCTTCCACAGTGAATGCTCAGCCAGATGGACTCACTTATCATCTCCTGGTCATTAGTCATGTGTCTGACGCAGGATGCAGCACCCCCTTAGATAAACCAAAAGAGTAAAAAGAGGAAAATATTTAAAAGGAGGCTGGGTGGGCTGGAGAGCTGGCTCAAACATTAGGGACACTTCCTATTCTTGTAGAGGACCCAGGTCCGATTCTCAGCACACATAGTGGTAGTCCACACTGCCTGCAGTTCCAGGTCCAGGATACCCGACACTCTCTTCTGGCCTCTGAAGGCACTATGTGCACTTGGAACACAAACATACATGCAGGAAAAACATTCATGCACATAAAATAAATAAGTCTAAGAAAAAAATTGAAGAGGCTGGGGGCTGATGAAAACTTCATTTATTGAAGTAATAATCTTGCTAGGTTTTGTGCTTCTATACTAAAAGAACATGTCTGTGTGCCCAGTGTTTGTTTCCTGTTGGGTTTGAGAGCTGGCTGTTGCTGGTTTGAGGGATGGGGCCTCACATACTTCAAGCTGACCTCCATCTGTGTGACTCAGCTGGTCCAGAACTCTTGATCCTCCCGCTTCTGCTTCCAGATGCTGGGAGGACAGGCTGCACCACGGCAGCCCACACAAGCTCACTCTCTAACACGGTGCTTCTCGACCTCCCTATTGCCACAACCCTCTGCAGTTCCTCACGTTGTGGGGACCCCCAATCATAAAACTATTTTCATTGCTACCTCAAAACTGTAATTTTGCTACTGCTATGAAGTATCATGCAAATATCTGTATTTTCTGATAATCTTAGGCAACCCCTATGAAAAAGTGGTTCGTCCCCCAACTCCAAAAAGGACCACCACCCACTGGTTGAGAACTCAATGGGAGAGGCAATGCCAGATCCCAGTGGGGTCAGTGGCATCCAGGACACTCTGCATGATAGTTAGCCTGTCTTTGGGAGCTCAAGGGGCAGCAAAAAAGGGAGACCAGGGCTCCCGTTTGGGAGGCAGAAGCATAGCAGGGAGAATAACTTGAAGTGAACCAAACAGGAAAAGTCCAACATCCTCAAATGTGGGGAAATGTTTCCTGGTGGCTGAAGAATAATGTTACACAGAGAATGGCATGAAGGGAGATGGAGCAGGCGGCCACACTCCAGGGAATCTGAGGCCTTCTTTAGCACTGGGAGAATCGAATTATCCTGAGGTAGCCTGCTAGAAAGTCCTTAGTAGAACACGGCATAGTCGCACACGCCCACGGTCCCAGCATTTGACATACAGCGGCAGGATGACAGAGACGTCCAGTTCAGTCAGATGATGGGACGTCCTTGGGTGGCAGAGGCATGGGGAGATTGGAGTATTTGGATCCTAGATTTTGCATTTCTTATTCTCATTAGCACTGTCTTTCGGGGAACAAGCAAGACAGAATTCCTCTCCTGGAAGCTCTTGGTGTCCAGGAGGGCAATGTGAGCTGGTGAATCTTGCCAGCACTACCCACTGAGTTGGCAGCCCAGCTTGCAGCCAAAACATTGGCCTTGGCCTGGGCATGGGAAGACAGTTCAGCCACTAAAGTGCTTCTGGCTTAAGCATGAGAGCCGGAAGTGCCAGGCAGGTGGGGTAACCTGCCTGTGATCTCAGCTCCAGGGAGGCAGACACAGGAGATCCCGGAGCAAGCTGGCCAGCCAGACAAGCTGAACTGGTGAGCTCTGGGTTCAACTGAGAGACCTTGCCTCAACAAATAAGGACAAGGATCTAGAAAGATTCCTGACCTCCACCTCTGGCCTTTACGTGTACCCATGCATGCACACATGTACCCACACACTTAGGAGCACACATACACACAGAAAACAAAACAAACACCTTGGCCTTCTGGTCCTGTTGTGGAGCTGCAAGTGTAGGGGACTGGCCAGGGCAAAATGGAGCTGACTAGGAAAGGGATGAACCACTAGGATCTGGGATCAAGCATTTTACAAAGGAAGAGAAGGCCAACAAAGCCAGCAGGGGTGCAGATCACATGGGAAGTGGGGTGGGACTGGAAAGGTAAGTTGGGGCCAAATGACAAAGAGCCTTTGACAAGCTTCTGGGAATCAGAAGACTCATGAAGGTGATGGTGTGGAAACATGAGGAAGGAAGAAGCCATGGCTTCCCTGGTTTGTAACATGGGAAAGCCAGGAGCTTTCTACTCCTTCCCAGGCCATCACAGGGTGGGGAAAATGGGACAGGTGCAACAGAGGCAAAGCAGGGGATGTCTCCAAACTATCCTTGGAAACCCTAATCAAACCCCCGGCCAGCCTGGAGTCACCTACTCAGTGAAGTCTCCAAAGATTAAAAAACCTCGAGAAGAAACCTGAAAATAATTCTCAGGCAAGGGAAGGAAGTTAGCAGACTGAGGTCACAAGTCAGTAAATGACAAAGACCCACAACCTGGTGCGGAACCCAGACCTCAGAATCTGTGCTCATTCCCATCCCCTGGCTTGCATCTGTTTCTGCAGGTGAGTGGCGCCCCTCTATAAGGCCAAACTCCCCAGCCAGCCAGACTGCCTCCAGCAACTGGGGACACAAAGCCTGAGAGACAGGGAGGATCAGATGGCATGGCCTGGTCCCCAAGGGGAGTGCCTTGCAGGGAGGGTGCCCAGCCCTTGTCTTATTTTAAGTAGAGCCCCATGCTGAATCTGTTTCAGGATGATGAGGGTGGAGAAGGCCGCTTCAACTTCTCCGCCTACGGGATGGGCCCAGCCTGTCTGCAGGCCAAGGATGGCATCTCTGTCAAGGGTGCCAACAACAATAACACCACCAACCCCCCACCTGCACCGTCCAAGTCCCCGGAGGAGATGCGGAAACTCTTCATCCAAAGAGCCAAGAAGATCGACAAGATATCGCGCATCGGTTTCCCCATGGCCTTCCTAATCTTCAACATGTTCTACTGGATCATCTACAAGATCGTTCGAAGAGAGGATGTCCACAACAAGTGATGGGTGGGGAGGGGGGGGTGGGAGAGGGTGGTGGGAGGAGCACAGAGGCTGGGAACCAGGGGAGGAGGGAGAGGGGGAGAGCGCACACCCATCTCCCTCCAAGTGCAATAGAAACCACAGGGGTGGATACTTCCAGGGTATGGCAATATTCATCTAGCCTCCAAGGGCATGAGGTGGTGGGGGAGCCTTTTCATGAGGGTTAGGGTGGGGGTCAGGGAGGGGGATTGGGGAATCACAGCTTTCAAAATTCAAGTCCATGGCGGGGGGAGTCTCCTGTTTGGAGGTCAGTGCTGCCTGCCCCAGAGCAGGAAAGCAGTGTAATATATGACATATAACTATGCTTAACATTAATGCAAAACCCATGAGAACAAAAGATGCGTCTTTTAAATCAGCCTAGTAACTGCTTAAACTTTTAAAGTCCCCAAAGTGATGGACAACTTCTCCCAGAGTAGAAATGGCCACTAACCAGCTTGCTGTGGTATGTGCCCACATCACGCCCTTACAAATGACATGTGGATCTTCAAGCTGACCCCCGTGGACACATGCCAAAAAGCCACTTCACCTCTGCTTCAAGAGGGTCACGTGACACAGGCGTAGGTCATGGAGATGGATAAAGATGGACCAACAGCAGGAAGTGACCGAGGAGAAGGACCATTGCAGAAGCCTGAGGGTGGAGAATCCAGGAACCCCCACAGGGCGCCAAGCTTGCTCCTCTTGCTTCTGCGCTTCAATGCCAGCCCAACTCAGCGCCAGCCCTATGGCCACCATGGTCTTCTCGTTGTATTACCAATATGCAATCTTTTTTATTGTTGAAAAAAGTAATAATCTCAAGAAATAATATGGGGAGAAACTGAGTGGAAACCCATGAACTTTTTTCCAAATGTCTATTTTTTTGGAGAGTCTCTTTGGGACTGCAAGCAGGTGTGTTCTGGGAATGTGGACCTGGCTGAAACAGGTCCCAAATGCCAGGTGGGAATCAAGTTTGAAGAGGTGAAAGGGGGGGTCGCCGATGCTGCTGTCGCCCATTCTATGTGTGGGTGGGAAGAGACCATGATATTTAGAAAGTCCATTCATTATATTTTGACATTTCATAGATCATAACTTGGGAAGTTTGGGGGAATGACCCCATTATATTTTTATAAGTCTTTTTTTTAAGATGCTTTGCACAGCTTTAACACGTAGGAAAGTTAGACAAATATTTCTCTTTCCTTCTAACTCTGAAGTGCCAGAATGGTCCCAGCCTAGCCAGGGCACTCCAGGGAAAGTGACAGGGACTGTGATGAGCTGAACTGGAAGCGAGAGTCCTCCTGGCCGATCTGGATATGCACAGAACCACTGTACCCATGGCACGAAGCCTGTCCCAGGCCTGCGCTCCATGGCTAGGCCCCAGGAGTGGCACTTCTGTCCTTGCACTTTACTGGCTTGGCCTTGGGTCAGAGTTATAGGCAGGATAGAGATTGATCTCTGACAATCAGTCGGGCGCTTCGCTTGTATCCTTCAAGCTAGGGAGCTCAAGGGCAGGATGGAGGGGTGGGAGTGAAGAGATGATGTCCACTTGTCCCCTACCATGCACTTTCCCTGGGGAGTTTTCCTCCTTTCCTTGTGGCATCGAAGCTAGTACCAAGATGGGTCTAAAATAGATGAAGCCAAGACAAAGACCAATCGCTCTGAGTGAAGAAGATGCACTACGCAGCCAAGAGGATGAGACTGACTGCTGGCGCTCCTCCAGGTCTAAAGTCAGCCGGCCTGAGCCTTCCCTCCTCTTGGACTGTACCATCCAAAAGGACAATCCACGTTCCGGCTCAGGGTGAGGGGGCACAGGACCTTTGTTTAGGGGAAATCTTGAGCAGTAGGAGCCCCGTGAGTGGGTGACTCTCATCTGAGGTCTGTCTTTTCCCACCCTAAAAATGTTCAAAGCAGGAAACATGAAGACGGCCTTGAATAGTTCAGGATGAAGATGCCAGTGTATGGTGCTGTGAGCATCTTCCTCGGCACAAGAGGAGGAATCTTGTCGCTCCAAGGCTGCGCATCTTAGGAGAGGCTGCAATTAGCCCTCTCCAGAGGCACTTTATTCTCTTTGTTTAGGTAACTAACATCTGTGATGGAAAATAATCAACGGAGCCCTCTCCTTACTGTGACTCCAGTCTAGGTGAATAGGGTGACCACGGGAACATCGGAATCTATGCTGAGTCACATCTCTCACACAAAACCACCCAGCACCTTCCAAAATGGTCTCCATGGCAAGCATCTGGAGTCACCCTGAGACAGAGAAATCAATGGACCATTTTCCCAGTCTCAACTGGGGTCCTGGGTCCCTGTGTCATCATTTTGGAGTGGTCCATTGTGAGCTGCCTGACCTGGGTGCCAAATCCAACAAGCCATGGGCTCACGTCTTTGAGCCATACTGGCGAATGTCACTGAAGCCCTTCAGACTATAAGCAAAGAGACAGCTTGAGTCAAGCCCACGGTTAATACACAGAGTGCTCTTGGGTACATGTGCAAACTTTGGTCTCTCTGAATGCACAGTGGGGAGAGTGGGATGGCATCTGAACTCTCCCTGCCTCTACCTGCCGTGACTCTCTGCTTACACTGGGGGTCTTCGCCCAGCCTAAAGCCCAGTCTAAATCAATCGTTTTGATTTCTCAGGGCTCGGTGCAAGCATGTAGGTTTATGCACAGGTGCACTGACCAGCACAATTCCTGTTGCTGCTTCTCTTTGTCAGGAAATCTGCAAATTTGTTTCTCCTCTTTTAATCAAAACCCAAAAGAAGAGGAAAAGAGAAGGGAAGGAAGGAGGGAAGGGAAAGAAGGAAGGGATTTGAACTACATAAGTTAAGTCAAAGCTTTCAGGTGATCCCAATAAACAGGGCAAGGCTTTCCTAGTTCCTCTTCAGGCTGAGCACAAATGCCTTATGCCCTGAGATTACAGGTGAAAAACGGATGGTTCCGTATATGGAGATCTGATGTCCGTGCAGAGAATACCGCACTGGTTTTGAAGCTCCTCTTCAGTACAGACTGACACTCGTGCATAGTGTGAGCCTTGGAAAGGGGCGCAGAGGAGTGGATGACTTCAACTCACCTCCAGAGCTGTTTATTCTAGGAGCCAGGTGGGGACACCAACTGCCGCTCACCCTGCTAGCTTCAGGGAGTCCACTGTTTTGAGAAATAAACGGCTCCACTCCGCCCTCTTCTGGAATTTCCTAGCACCTGCAAGACCCTTCTTGGCAAAGGCAATAATGGAAAATGTGAGATTGTGTGTGTGTGTGTGTGTGTGTGTGTGTGTGTGTGTGACAGAAAGAGAGAGAGAGAGAGAGAGAGAGAGAGAGAGAGAGAGATCTATTTTTCTATTAACTCCAGAAGAAAAAAGGAAGTTTCACCCTAATTATTTCCTCTTCTAAACTATCAATAATAGGAAAGTAATTCCTTTCAGAAGTGTAACAATATTTTCCATAGCTTTTTTTTCACACTTGGGAGACAAACAAGAAGGCTGGTTCACTTCCTCCAGTACGTGCATCTTTACGAGCATCATAAAAAGAAGTAATGTCTTGCAAGGCGCCATGACGTAAGACTGCAGGGAAGCTTGGCTCTCCAGTCAAGGTGATACTGCCACTGATAATGGTCTTCTGTCTTACTTGATTGCGACATGCTGAAGCCAAAGGGGGTTGTCACACCCCCGGCAGTGACTGCATCCTTCGGAGAAGATGACAAGCAGAGTGTATCCTCTTCAGGGCTCGGCGAGTCAGAGTCTTTTCCCAGTCAGACTGGAAGCCCAGTTCAGAATGATGAACACCACAGTAGAAGCTATCAGTATCTATTTCAGGAACAGCTCCGGCACTTTCCACCCACCCTTTACTCTGCCCAGGCAGGTGAGGCTGGATTTTCCCAGGCTGTTTCTTGGATTGGTAAGTGGCCAATAAGTCTCTGAAGGGGTGAATGACTTTTACCCAATGAATCAGCTGGAAAAAGATGCCTCCACCCAAGCAAGCAGGAAGCACATTCTTTAAATAGAATAAGGATTCTGTTTTCTACTTCAGCAGTCTGAAGCGAGAGCCGCTTTCTTTTTATCTAGTTCTAGGAAACAGTAGCAACAGTCTATGACAAGAGAGGAGAGAATGTGCCTTGCTCAACTGGCTCAACCATGAGAACTCTGTCTGTGCGAGGAAAACGTGCATCCTGGCAAGGGTTTAGTCTGCTGTACTCTGACATCCCAGTAGCAGAGAGGACATCCTTGAGTGGGTCGAAATCCCCAGGGAAATGAAAAACTCTCCATTGGAAGAGCACTTGCCTGATGTGTGGACTGGCGAAAAGGGGAGACAGACAAAGGGTGAGTGATGGACAACAGTGTAGGTTTTTATCGGGGAGAGAAACCTTCAAAGGAGGGGTCTAGTATAGGAGGCTGGGGTACTTACAGAGAAGAAGGGAAGGGGACTCACCCGACACCCTCTGAAAACTCTCTCAACCCACCCATAGCTTCCCTAAGCGGTGTGACTCCAAAGCCTAGAGCACCTTTAACACCCACTCAAGATGAAGCACCCACAGCACACAGGGAGTCAGCAGAGTCAAAGACAGCTAGCCCAAGACAGAGCCCGACAGAGGGTGTCCAGGCCTGGTCCCCAGAGGATGGGGAACTGGGGTTTGAGACTGGCTGGTGTCCATTTATGTCTTCCACATATGTGTTTTTTAACCTTCAACAAATTGTTTCACTTCCCGAAAACTTGAAGGAACCTTAACTTTCCAAACTGTTGATGAGCATAAAATTGAGGAAATGAAATGATCAATGTTTTTGTTATTAAAAGTAGAATATAGATGAGGTACTGCACTAAAATGCATCTAAGAGCTACAGATCAAAAGTACGGATGTTTCTGTTTAAGTCCATCCCAGCATACAAATGGTTAACATCCTAGCTACCTCTCAAATGCTGGTGAATGCCATCTTTGACTAGATTAGAGATCAAAGATCTTGATCAAAAGCCAATGTTCTGTGATGGTGGCGCACGTCTTTAATCCCAGCACTCAGGAGGTAGAGGCAGGTGGATCTCTGTGGATCTGAGGCCAGTCTGGTCTACAAATTGAGTTCCAAGACACCTAGGGCTACCCAGAGAAACCCTGTCTCAAAACGCAAACAAAAAAGCCAATGTCCACTGTTCTTTGTCTCAAAATGTAGTCATGAACATCATAAACCCACTAACCCAACTTCAAGGTTAATAATCTACTACGACAGCTTGATACACAGGGGACTTAGCTGAGGTGAAGCCACTGAGTGGCTACTGAAGTTTGAAGACAAAGAGGAGTGAGCCCAAGAGCAGATGAGAATCTGCTGTTTGGGGGATAGGACCACGTTCCTTACTTGTGGTCCTGCAGAGGGTGGAAGCCTTGTGTCAAGAAGGTTTAGACTTGGCTGGAGTGAAGAGTTAGGACAAGAGCTTTCCAAAGCCTAGAATTCCTTTAACATCTGCTCAAGGTGAAGAAGAACGAAAGGCACAGGAGCCAAAGATAAGCATCGTCTCTAAGGGCCGGCCTTGAAATTGAGCAGGGTGAGCCCTGGTGTGACTGTGAATAATTTGGGGGAGGGATGCAGGGACCAGAGGCACCTCGCTCTTGGGGTGCTCAAGGGTTCTGAGCCCAAATTATGAGACTATGTTCATGGCAACTATTTACCATTTGGTGGTCTCACCCACCTGTTAAGCAGTTAAATGCTTACCCTGTGGGGCAGCTGCCCAGCTACTTCTCCCAAGCAGGTGTTTGAGGGAAAAAGGAGCTGTCTTCAGATAAGCACCAACTGAAACAGAAATACCGATCAGATCAATGTTCCAGGAAAGAGGGGGTGTCCAGTAGCTCTTCTCTGTCATCCCAGATCTAGAAATGAAAGGGAAAATTAAATTAGAAGAGAAAACATATAGATAGTCAAATCCCCCCTCAGCACAAAACAAGAACCCTAAGCACTAAATAGATGCTTGTCTCTGGATCCCCTTGTTCTTGAACTAACTGTCCAGAAGGCAATTTGATGTGTGCAACACCCCGGGCAGTCCATCTCCCTGTTCAAGGTCTCTCCTGCTGTTTCCCAGAATTTGCCTAGCCTCGGCTGTAGCTCCACCCCAAAACCAGGGTGTTGGCTGGCTAGCTGTAGCAGTAATATACCCAGGAACATATTAGCTTCTTTCCTGAGGGCCCCCAGATCATCCGTGTAATGAGGACAGTTTCACTCTGAGTGGACTCTAGCGAAGGCCAAGTCTGACTCCATATGAAGATTACCTACTTGCCTTTGAATGTTTCAGTCTGAACAAAACAACTTAACCTAACTGGGCCAGAGAATTCTCTAATAGCATCAAGTGTCACAGCCAAGACTAGACTATAACCACATGGGACTTTATAAACAGAAGTATTCCCAGTTTTTCTGTGATTTTTTTCCCTACATCTGCTATATTAAGTCTGGAAGTGACATGCTATGAAAGCTGAGCATCCAAATAAAGCCACGTGGCAGGCAATGACTGAAGCCCCCAAACAGTCACTAGCATGGGAGAGAGAGGATGACACAAGGAAAGCAGACCGTGGTGTATTGGAAACCCAGCAAAGTTCTGATAGACAGGACAGGGCAGGCTCAAGCAGACTGAGCAAGTGCTGAGATCCAAGGATAAAATGGGGAGGGGAGGTCATGTAAGCATTGCTTGCAATTTCAGGTGAGGAGCAATGAGTTGGAGTCAGGTTAGGGGAGGTGTGGCTGTGCCTGTCAGGCATGCTTGCAGGAGATGTTACAGATCAGGGTTCATGAAGCAGTTTGGCAGGGCAAAGCCAAAAGACTCCATCTCCTTTCTGACCCCATGATATCCCCAGCTCATGATACATGAGCCTGCTTTGCTTTGATCTAGGAAGCATGTGAAGTAGTCACTGGGAGCCCACATCCTAAAGGTCATCAGTTCATCCCATTAAATGCTAAGGGTTTAAGCCAAAAAGACCCGGGAGCTATACAGGAGCTTGGGAGTCAGGCTTCTTTATATTGTAGGGTGTGTGTGTGTGTGTGTGTGTGTGTGTGTGTGTGTGGAGAGAGAGAGAGAGAGAAAGAGAGAGAGAGATGAGAGGTTGTTGTACCCAGTTTCTATGTGGTTCTGGGGATCCACATAGATCAGGTCCTTATGCTTGTACAGCAAGCACTTTATTGACTGAGCCACACCCCAGCCCTGAAAGTTACGGTTCTGTGTGGAGCTCACCATGAACACTGACTAGAAAAGGTTTTTCCATACGTCATGCACGCTGCCGACAGTGAAGTGTGTTCTGTGCCCCCTGCCCCGTTGGGACTTGGGATTGAACCCACAGCCTGTGGCATTCAAGACTAGTGCTCTACCGCCGAACCACATCCTCAGCAGTATACTGAAGGTGTTTCTAGAGCCGAGTTTGTGGTCCAGATATCACCTCGTTGTTGGTCTAACTGAAGGACAGACCTGGAGGACAAAGCAACAGCATGCTGTTCTCATTCTTAACTGCATCTAAAGAAAACACTCCCCACCCTAGAGAAGATTTATTCCAGGCACAAAATCAGACAAGGAAAAAAAAAATGGTATGAAGGAGAAAACACAGACAGGAACCAGATGCCGCGACGCCATCACAGGTGCAAATGCGCAGTGACACTGGTTTTCCTCAGGAATATGCTTCCTTCCCATGACCAATTGAGGAGGGGCATTTTGAGGGAGCGGTTCGGAGTATCTCCCTCAGGAGATATTGTCCCCAGGCCTTAGCTTGGGGGGCAGGGGATGACAGAAGCAGTTGGGTAGGTTAACGTTCTCCATGTTAGATGCATTTCTACCTCACATGAAAAGGCACTGTGCTCTCTGCACGCCAGTTTAGCCAGAGTAGTATCAATGGAGCTAAAAGTTGGATGAGATATACTGCACAACATTTTAAATCCATCCACTATCATGTCATAATGATTCCTTCTTCCGATGATGGAGCCATGATAATATCACCACTAACAAGTTCAAATGAGATGAATGAGCTAGACTCCCAAGGGGCTCATCTTGCTTCTTTCTCATGCTGGACACACGTACAATGCCTACTGCATGCTGGCATGCATACTCCCGATAACAGAGGGGTGAGGGGCATGTTCTCTCTCCCCCACCCCATTTAAGCAACCAGAGTTCTGCTTACAAGATATAGCAGGGGCCTCAGTAGCCTCAAAAAGAAGAAAAAAAAAAAACTTGAAAACTGGACAAAATACATGTCTTCCGTTGCCATAGGCTTGGAATAAACAAAGTGAATCAGAGTGGCCAAGACAGCAGCTGTGGTGGTGCATGACCCCCAGCACACGGAGGTAGGGGCAGAAAGATCTAACCTGAGTTCTAGTCCTGCTGGAGCTAAATAACAGAACCCTGTCTCAAAAGCAAAGTGGTCAAGACAAAACCATAACTACTTTGAAGCCCTCTTGTTTTTGTCAGGATCAACCTGGTGACAGCTCTGTTGGGATCCACGCAAGGACTTGACAGTGCTACTCAAAGGGTGGCAGTAATAGAAATGAAGTGACTATTCAAATGAGCCACGGGGCTTCCAAACCAGATTGGACTGGCTTCCAACATGCCCGAGTGGAGCGATGCTGCGTTTGCCTTGTTTATCTCAGGCTTGGTAAGTTCTTGAGTCTCATCTGGACTTCAGATAAAATTCACTAATTCGAGATGAGCTAGCTTCTGCCAAGGGGAGCAATGTGCCACTTCAGTCTCTCCCAAATCTTGCCAAAGCAAATGACTTCCTGTGGACCTGGGAGTCACCTCCAAAGGACTGCCCTTTGTCATCTATAGTTCATCCATCTAAGTATTTGCACAGAACTAACCTGTCTTAAAAGTTCCCTGGCTTGGTTTTTAGATAGAACGATTTCCCGTTGACTCCTTGGGTAACTTTTTCTTTTCCCTTTTCCCTTCCCCAGAAAGTTAGCTTCCAACTGAAATGTGTCCCAGTGCACAGGGAGAAAAGTTAGCCCCTTAGAACAGGCTAGAACAGGCAGGGGATGCTCCCTGGAAGTCAAGACTGACTCCCCAGGCATCCGTCCTAGAACAGAGCATCTTGTCATCCTTCCTATCACAGTACTAGCGTGGCTGTGGGGTTCACTAGAGGGAAGATGCCTGGAGTGGTCTAAGTCCAAAGGATGCAAGAGTCGTGCTTAGCTGGGCACTGTGGGCTGAGCTCTAAAGTCCTTGATCAGCCACAGTGGGAGAGGTTTCCACGAGCCACATAGCCAAAGCAGATTGCTGAGTAGCAGTCCTGGGGCGTCTCTGATTAATTGACCTGGAAAATTGGGTCTGAATTACTCTCACGGAAGTTCCTCATCCTTTGCCAGAAGAGAATGTGACCATGTGTTTTCTATGGAAACTTCTTTGTACATATGTATAAACTAGGTATGGCCTTAAAGCTGCAGTTAAGGATCTGTCTGGCTCCCACCTTAAGCAGCGTGCTAAGCAACCGCTTCCTTAATGTACAATTTTTACTTCTCATTGGACTTTCAACCTTGAACAGGCAATTCCCTCTGGCCCCTCCCCATTTTTGCATGAAGTTATTAAAGTTATGGCAGGGTTTGTTTTTGTTATTTTTGTTTTGTTTTAGTTCAAGTTTTTTTGGCTTGTAAAAAAAATCTATTTCTGCAATTTAAAGATGGAATGTAAAATTTTCTGTGCTGTATATAAAAGTATATTTATTGAGCCATCCATAGACACATGTCCATGCCAATTCTAATGGAAAAAATTAAAGTTTTCTGAAATTTTCTGTGGTTAACTCCTAATTGTTAACTTCACACCAATCTTGAGAGAACTTCTGAAATCCTAGTTACCCCCAGAGAAAAATCTGTGTATAACCTGAGAAGCATTTCACTAGGACTTCATATTGAGAAATGAGAACTCAGCTGGGCAGTGGTGGCGCAAGCCTTTAATTCCAGCACTTGGGAGGCAGAGGCAGGTCTATAAGGCCAGCCTGTTCTACAAGAGCTAGTTCCAGGACAGGCTCCAAAGCTAGAGAAACCCTATCTCAAAAAACCAAGAGAGAGAGAGAACTCATTTGTTTAGTCAAGAATATTTATTGATAGATACCACAGGGTGGGTAACAAAGGTGACTCACTCTCAGATCCTGCCACCAAGGCTTACAGTCTATGGGGGCAGTGAGAGAAAGAAAAGACATGTGTGGGATACAAGGCCAGGGCTGTTTCAGAAAGATTAATCTAACGATGCAGTAAAATCATGGATGTGGCGGAGTGCAGCGTCAAGTCTGTTGAGGTAGCATGGTGGGACCTAACTGAATACTGGATGCAGGGAGGAAGAAGGGAAACTGACCACGCCCTTCTAGCAGGGTGGAGCATGAGTAGCAGGGTTGTGAGAGGCCAGTTGTTCTGTAGGAATTAATGCCTAAAATGGACTAGGGACATCCAGGAAGAATACTTAGACCAGAGGCTTCCTCCTCACACATACCCCCCATACACAGTATCCCAAGAATATATCCTTGGACGGAAATGTCACACAATCTGAAACTGATTGACTTCTAGTCACTGACTCATTTATCACTTGGGGACTTCAAGAATACAGGAATTAAACACCAGTTCTCCGTTCCCTGGTAAAGCAGCTAATTCCAACTCCAAGCTGTACCATGGGCAAGTCCTCTAGGAAGACACAGCTCATGGGGATGAATGGGACAGGCCTGCAAACAGGGACAAATGAAATAAAAGGGAGAAGAGTGAGTCTGTTCACTTATGATTCTCAACAGTGAGCTGGGTCTTGACAAAAACAGGTATGACAGAGAGATGGGACAGGAGACACAGGCACACGCTCGGGGAAGAGAAGGCACAGGAAGCTGTGGGCTCAGCATGTCCAGAATTGTAGGGACTCTTTTGTCATTCCACATGCTGGAACCTCGCCCCAAAAGTGAATCAAGTGAAAAGAACGACAGGCCATTGATACACAACATGGCATACACACAACCTGGCAGGAAGGTAACAAGGCAGTGCTTTCAACCCAAAACACTGCTCCTGGGACTAAAAGCACTAACATACCAAATACAGAATGCCAAAGGACCTCGGAAAAAGTGGCAGCCGATGTTCGGCTATTAAAGCATCATATCAGCAAGGCTGGAGAAATTGTTTATTCTGTAAAGTACTTGACACGCAAATGTGAAGACCTGAGTTCAAGCTGCAGAACACAGAAGCTGGGTGTCGTGGGACACACTTGGGATCCGTGCACTGGTGAGGCAGACAGATGGATCCCTTGAGCTCACTGACCTAATGAGAGCAACAGGTTCCAGTGAGAAGCCTCATTTCAAAAAACAAGGTAGAGCCTGGTACAGGGGTAGACACCTTCAATCCACTGACTCTAGTCACGGACTCAGCCATCACTTAGGGACTTCAATGTACACCTCCATGAACAATGCCTCCATGTACATGCACTCAGCCTCCTGAGTGCTAGGATTGCAACCATGTGCCACAGGCCCAACATCTCATAGGCAGAGAGAGGTGGATCTCCGTGAGTTAAAAGAGGTGACTAATCTATGTAGCAAGTTTGAGAACAGCTAGGGCTACATAGTGAGACTACCCCGCCCCCCCCCAAAAGACTCCTGAGAACACTCAAGGCTATTTTCTGGCTTCCACAGAAGCATACACACCACACACCTATATCCTTCCCCACCCTCCTTACAAAAACACAACTCCCTGAGGGGAGTGGGGGGTGGGAACACTAGTTCTGTAAGCAACCAATGAGCTTACTTCCCAAAAGGAATAAAGGTGCTACTGAGTGTTACCCCGACTCAGGTCTGTGCAGTGGCAATCCCACTCTAGGAATACTCAGCTCACAGGTACTCAGCTGGCTCAACACAATAGGCACTGCCCAGAATCCCTGCCTGCTCATTCAACTGCTTCGTGCCATCTCTTCCCCTTGTTACTGTCATAATAAACAGGGTAAACATGAAAGTTAAATGGGTTCGCTTGGTTTGTTTGTTGCTGTACCGTTTTTGAGACAGGCTCATGCTTTGTAATTGAAGTTGGTTTTGAACTTACAATTCTCTCACCTCCTGAACATGCCACAATGACAAGTATGTGCCACAGGCCCGTATTTTAACTATAATGCTCCACGGCAGCAGCTGAGATTGGAGAACACCAGAGTACCACCTCGCCATGAAAGCAAAGAAAAGCTTTGGTTAAGATTTACTTACTTGATAGTAGGGACTCTGGGCTGGAGGGACGGATGCTCAGTGGTTAAGAGCATTTTGCTGCTCTTCCAGGATAGGAGTTCGGTTTCCAGCACCTGTGCAGGAGGGTTCACTCACCTGTAACTCCATCACCATCTTCAGGCTGCCTAGGTCATCTACACACACAGCAAATGTTTACACAAACACGCACACATGTACACATAAAAAGACTAAGACTTACTTGACTGAAATATCCACCAGAGTCCAGATTAAGACCCCACTCAACAACAAAGAACTATCCACTGAGTCATACCCACAGATTATGATCTGGGACCATGAACGCCTCTAAGCTCTGGGATTTGGGGTTTACATGGTGTCAGTATTGACACCCAGATTCCCAGCGTGCAAACTGTGCTGCCAAAGCCTGCCAGGGCCATGCCCTGTCAAAGCACACCCACCCCACTGCTGCCAAGTGGGGCTGAATGAAGTAGTTCCTAACCCATCACAACCAATTCAGGCATACTCCCACAGCCCTACACACATGCGAGCACAGAGGTCATGGAGATCTACACTTCAACTTATCTGAGGCCCATGAGAACAGGGCTTCCTTCCATCTCTCGATCCTGCCACCATCCCCTGGACCCACAGGGGATTGCTTTATTTCTCAGATCCAGAGCACCCTTGATCTCCAGAGACCGTGAGGGGCAGTGCCATGCATGATTCCCATGAGACTTCCTCACCTCACACTGCCAAATGTCAATCCCCTCATTAAAACTCCCTGTTAAAACACAGGTTAGGCTAGGAAGAACTTCAAGTTCCTGAAACTTAGAGGGACATCTATTTTACAGGCAGGCTGGCCTTCAATTTGAATGAATGCCTGTGGGCCCCTAGTACCGGAGGCTACAGGTCTGTGCCAATGCACAGCTGCTTCAATTTGTTTTCAAAAGTAATTTGGGGTACCTTTTCTTTGGCTGCTTTTTTGTTTTGTTTAACAAGGCCACACTGGCTGGCCTGAAAATTGCTTCCTAAGCCAGGTTGGCCTCACAGATCCATGAGCGCTGGGATACACCACCACACCTGACTTGGTTGCCACTAGAAACTTCACATCATCTATAGAAGTACTTGGTGAACAGTTCTATAATCACTTGCCTGAAACAAATGACCCAGTTAGCTCAGGTATGGAGGCTGCCCATGTTCAGATCTGTGAGGTACTCCGACCACACTCATAACTTCTCATTTTCATCCAAACTAACCTTTGTGTCAAACTAGACACTTACCCATCCACAACAGTTCTCAAAACAAACATTAGAAGGCTAGGGAGAAAACCGGCTGAGGCACAGTGTGCGAGTGTGAAGACCTAACTCTAAATGCCCAGAACCAAAAAGTCAGGCAAGGCCCGTCTGCAATCCTTGTGCTTACAGCAAGATGAGAAGCAAAGGGGGATTCCTGGAAGCTTGCGGTGTATGGGCTACTCAAACAGGGTAGAAAGTAAGAACTGGTACCCAATTTGTTCTGATTGCCACAAGCACCCTGTGTGAATACACCCCCCATACTCCCCTCCCCCCCCACACACACAAATGAACATTAGAAAAAGTTAGACTTGACAGTTTGGTTGTCCACACACTAAGGGTGCACACAGCACTCAACGCAACACTGTGTAGTTGAGTTTTAGCAGTCTACATTGCCAGATAAAGTTTTCTTCCAGAAATATTTTAATAAAAATTGGCCTTTTCCAAGAAATACCCACTGCATGTCCAGAGAATCGTAACAAAATAGAAAATTTACCATATGGCTATGATTTAAAGGAAAAAACTATGCAGACCCTGGAGCACGATAGCCAAGTCCTCCTGCCGGGCCGTGAGGAACCCGGAGAGACAGCGGAGCAGGTGGCCCACCAGCCGCTGAGGTCAGAGGCCGCACAGAAGCACCTTCCTCAAAAGCCATCCAGTCTGAGGCGTGATTTTAGGATAAGGCAGAACAATGTTAACACGACACATACACGTGATCAAAAAAGTCTACAGTTCCCCCACATAGTCTGAATCTGAAAACAAATCTAGAATCTTTATTACTTTTCTTTAAACAATTGCCAAGACCGGAATCAAAGATAAATAGAAGGCACAGTTTTGCTTGGTTTTGTTATCGGATTTGGGGTTTGTTTTCTTGTGGGGATTTTGTCCTTTTATCCTTTTTTTCCTTTTTTTTTTTTTTTTTACAAATACAAATAAAACATGAAAAACTCTACCTCAAAATAATCTAACAGTTCAACAAAAATCCTTAGCTGTGGTCTAGACATTGACAGGCTATGTCACAACTTAAAATCCAATGGTAAAAACAGAGGTTTAGAACTGTTTGGTAATCACATGTCAAAAGAACAAAGTTCTGGAAACACCTTTTATTCAGTTAGCCACACCAGCAGGGACCCAGCAGCAGTTGCCAGAAGGTAATTTTTCCACACCAGACAGGAGCCGTGACTCTTGACAGATAATATGGATTTTTCCTGCTTCCCAAATATTTATCAAATCCTGTGTCTCCCAACAAATGAAACATCCATTGTCAGTGAAAAGCGAGATGCACTCCTTTGGGGAATGGCTGTTGAACTCCAGTCTGTGTCCTCTGCATGAGCAGGAAAAGTCTCCCCCTCCTCTTCTGTAAAAACCTACTCCTCCTAAAGTATGGTTCCGGAAAACTGGAAGTGAAGGACTAAAAGGTAAGGGGAGGAAAGGAGAGTGGGGGGCACACACCATGAACACAAGCGAAATGAAAATTGTACAAACTCGAGCAGTTTATAATAGACTACTCCAAGACACCAAAGGCCGGTTGAAGAAATCATCATTCTGCAGGAGCCAGGGCTGTGTGCTGTGTGGAGATCGGGGGCCAAGCAATTCACTGCCTTGGAGTTGTAATCCCCCTGCCCACACCAAAGCCTGGTTTCTGCACCATGCCTCCGCGGGGAGGGCCTCTCATCCCACCACTTGGCCCACCACGGGGGCCTCCTGGTCCCCGAAGACGGTTATCCCTGCGGTCGCCTTCCCTTGCAGCTCGAGTCTTCTTCTCCTCCACATTCAGACGGACCGTTCCTCGGAACATGATGGGCTGTGAGGAACAAGGAAAGCAGGTACTGAAACTCCTTGTCGTGACTACTGAAAGTGACAGAGCCACCCCAAGGAGCAACCAGCTGTCAACCCACTAGTTCTCACACACCTGCCAAACTCCATGTCACTAGTGCGTGCATATGGAGAGCTGTGCAGGAAGTGGAAAAGCCTGAAACAGGAGCAACTAATGACTAAAGCAAATGCCAGGTAAACACAATGATACAAAGAAAGATGCTTTCACGGTTTGGGATTCAAACCTCACCTACTGCGGTAAAATACTGGTGCCTCTCAAGTAAAAACATGAAACTGAGATAAAATTCCTGGAGAAAGCAGCTGAGGGGTAAAAAAGTAAGGCACTTGAAGAAAAATGTGAGCAGGGCCTCCTGGCTGGAAAGGGATACTCAGGGAGCTAGTGCTGAACCCACACACACATACACACACACACACACACACACACACACACACAAAGGAAAGGAGTACAGCAAACATCACTCAGTCCAGCGAAATGGAGAGAGAAGGTGTCTGTCACCAGCAAACACAGCCGGCCTGAACAGTCAAAAACCTTGGCGTTAGCAAGCTAGGTAACTCCAGTTCCAGGGGAGGTCTCCCCACTTTTCTCACCTCTGAGGGTACTGCACATACCTAGTATGCATACATACACGCAGGCAAAATGCATACACAAAACAAAAATAAATCTTGAAACACTCATGGACGCAAATGTGCTTACCCTGTGGTTAAGGACCTTCTGAACAGGCTCAGAATCATCAAACACAACAAAACCGAAGTTGGGTAACTTCCCGCCACTGTTAATGCGCAGCTCCACCACATTCCCATAATCTGTAAGTGCAAAGAGCTCATAACTTCCTTGCGGACACCCAGCTTACCCACACTCAGTTTTACATGAATTTAAAATGCACATTTGACTTCAAAGGTGTCACACTAAAATGCAAGAGTTTAAATGTCCCTAAGATGAATGCTTATAACCAAGATCTAAGTGTTTCAGGTTAGGAGTTTGTGAACTTTTGGTCCTTAGAGCATTATGTTCCACATGCTCCTTATATACCCCACTGTGAAGGAATCTTATACAACACTGTTGCATGCCTACAACTCATGACACTGAGATCACACTCAAGGGAAGAGCCAGAACCCACTGTGGAAGCAGACCTGACATTACACCTCTGCTGCATTGAGACTCAGCACTTACTTTGGAAAAAATCCTTCAGTTCCGACTTGTCAACCTCATGTGGCAGGTTCCCGATGAAGAGCTGGTGACTGTCAGGGTGCCTCACCATCCTTCGAGGTTCCACATCTCCTGCTTCCCCAGCCTCGCGCACTTCAGAGACAAAGCAGACTCTCAGAGACTCTTCAGACAAGTTTCCCTCCACCCAAACCAAGTCTTTCCACTGCACAAACCAGACCCAGAGAAGAAATTTTCAACTCAAAACCACCCCAAGCTAGACAAACTGTCAAAGCTCTTACTTGGCCGGGGTCCCCTCTGAGGAGGGATATTGATTCGTTGCTCTCGAACTCTCTGATCTCTCTGGGGCCTTTGTGGTAGATTCTGTGATTCAGGCTTAGATTCTGGGCGGGGCTGAAAAAGGTTACTGATTACCCTTTGTGGGAAGTAGCTTATGATGTTAATTTTCTCTTTAAAATCTAATGCATTTACTGTGTGTAAGTGCAGACATGCCATGCACAGGCCACACACTCACCAGCCTTGTTATTTAGCTTATTTTTTCCTGCGTGCATGAGTGTTTTGCTCGCATGCGTATCTGTGCGATATATATAGATATAATGTCTGGTGTTGGAGAAGGCCAGCAGAGGGCACTGGATTCCCTGGAACTGGAGCTACAGATGACTGTGAGCCACCTGAATGCTGATAATTGAACCTAGATCTTCTGCAAGAGCAATAAGAGCTCTTAACCACTGAGCCATTAATCTAGCCACACACATTTAAAAAAAAGAAAAAACTTATGTGTAGGGCAGAAGAAATGACTCATAATTCAGAGCACTGGTAGCTCATCCTAAGAACCGAAGTTTAATTCCCAGCACCCACCTGGTTGCTCCTAACTGCAATTCCAAGGAATCACTATACCTCTTCTGACCTCCAAGGACAGACAGATACAAGTCACACATACATACTTGCAAAATACCCACACACACACCCCAAAAAAAAATTTTTTAAATTGTGTTCCTGCATAAGTCTATGGGAACTGAGGGCAAACGTTGCCTATAGAGGCAGGAAAAGGATATTAGATCCCCTAGGGCTGTGAGCCACCATATGGGTTCTGGGAATTGAACCCCAGTCCTCTCCAGAGCAGTAAACGCTCCTAACAGCTGAGCTAACTCTCTCACCCCTTTGTCTACTTTCTTAAACAAAATTATTAAGCTAGAAAATAGCAATTTTGGCTTCAGACAGGCAGTTCCTGAGGCTCAATTATCTCAGAGCTCCAGGTCTACAAAGACTATCTCAAAAAAAAAAAAAAAAAAAAACCCGAAAGTGTGCACACCTCCAGGAACACTGAAGTTGGCCTTCAACATGTACAGACCTATGCATACACTCTCAAAGAAAGAAAACTTCACACAAACCACAAGGACCCTGCTTTCTGCCCAAGTGCTACTCTAGTTACTGCATAGTTCACCGCCCTGCAGAGTCCTCAATGGACCCATCCCAGTGAAACACCATCACCTCCTATCCATTCCCCTTCCGCATACACCAGGCTCCCATTCTCTTAGCCTGTCGAGCAGCAAGTCTTAGATGCAGACTTACCTGTGAAGGCGGCACTTTAACCACATGAGGTGGTGTTCCCGTCACTGGAACAGCCCCGCTGGGAGGAAGGTTCTTACTAGTCACAGATGCCCATGAAAACGTCTAGGAAAAACAAAATCAGCAGCACAGTCATTAACTTCTGCTTCCCACACGCCTATGCAACAGTCCCAGGCACCTGCCAGCTTACAAAACTGTCTTGGAAGCAGCCAAGCATACCAGTACACCCCTATAATCCCAATACTTCAGGGACTAAGAAAGGCTAGCCTGGCCTACACAGTGAGACCAGCTCAAAGTCAACCAAGCAATTATGATGGAGAAAAAGACCTTTGAAAAATAAACTGATGTAGGTGGGTCTTCTGTATTTCTTTTGCTTTCATTGGCTAATTAATAAAGAAACTGCTTGGCCTGATAGGTCAGAACATAGGTGGGTGGAGTAGACAGAACAGAATGCTGGGAAGAAGGCAATGAGGCAGTCGCCATGAGTCTCCTCTCCGAGACAGAGGCAGGTTAGGATTTTCCCTCGTGGTGCTACACAGATTATTAGAAATGGGTTAATCAAGATGTGAGAGTTAGCCAATAAGAGGCTACAGATACTGGGCCAAGCAGTGTTTGAATGAATACAATTTGTGTGTTATTATTTCGGGTGTAAAGCTAGCCGTGCGTGGGCGGGCAGCGGGAAGCGGCCTACTACAATAAACTAGCAGAAAGCCAGGTGCATGCCTTAATCCCAGCATTAGGGAGGCAGATGCAGGTGGATCTCTTTGCATTCAAGGCCAGCCTGACCTACAAAGCAAGTTTCAGGACAGTCAAGACACAGAAAAACCCTGTCTCAAAAAGTCAAAATAAGCAAACAAATTAGCAGAGAGTAGGGATGTGCCTCAGCAGCTCGCATAAAGTCATGGGTTTAGTCCCTCGTGCCTTATAAATAAGGCATGTGGCACATAACTACATTCCCAGTTCTCAGAAGATGGAGTCAGAGGATAGGAATTCAAGGTTAGCTTTGTATGAAGTTTGAGGAGACAAGAGAATCAGGCTCAAACACAGCAAAGGAACAAGAAACAGGAACATACTACTGAGCCAGCAACTTAATGCTAAGCCCCAATCCATACCCTCAGGTCCTCCTGCGCTGGGGCAGCATCCACTGGGGCCGGGGAAGTGCTCTTTTGCACATCCTCAGGAGCAGCTTCCTCCAATGGCGGCTCAGGCTTGTCCTCTTGGATGTCAGGCACGGGTTCTGGTTCTGCCTCCGGCTCCGGTTCTGGCTCTGGCTCCACAACAGGCTCCTCTAAATGTTCCTCCAAGTCATTGCTGTCATGGCAGAATGAGAAATGTAAGCCTATGACTAACTCACCCAGATACTTCAAGCTACCTAATGACTCCAGAGAAAGCTCTCAGGACACGAGTCTGTTTGTTAAATTCTGATGAACATACAATCATAAGGATCAAATCAGAATCAAGTGATTCTCATTCAGTTACTAAAATTAGCTTATTTATATGTATCACAGAATCACTGTATTGAATGGAGAAAGATCAACCCCCCTCCCCATCTCTGAGCACTAGCTCAGGCACAGCAAGGCTAGTGAAACCAGCCAGTCTCAAAATCCAAGTAAATATCATTAACTGTGGCTTTCTTTAGTAACATAAAACAGCACCCATAAGAGGTAGCTGCTCTTCCCCAAGGTTCTGAGTCCAATTTCAGCACTCACACGGAGGCTCACAACTGTCTATAATGTGAGCCGATGTCCTATTCTGGTGTTCAGACATACATGTAGACAAAACACCCATATACATAACACCATAAAATACATAGGCAAATAAATCTTTAAAAAACCTACAAGGGAATTCTGAGAGATAAGGCTTCAGCTGCTCCTCACAACAGTGGTTACATGTCCACACCAGCTGCCAGCACACGCTGTCCCTGGCCATGTTTTAATTCCTGGCACCCGACCTCAGTAGGTCTGTGGTAAAACATTCTTCATTCTCAGCCAGAGTGAACAGGTATGACCACACTGTGATAAACATTTATTTGAGAGGGGCTTTGAGCCCATGAAACACCCACGGCAATGGTACACATTTTTCTGCCCTAGGAGGACAACTTAAAAGACACTTTACTTACTGAGGTCATGAGAAAATAATTTTAAAGAAGGACTCGACACATAGTCCAAAACTTGCCTTCAAAAATGACTTTTACGTGTCTATGTATGTTTCGAAGTGTGTATACTCAGCAGCGCTAAGAGCACTGGCTGCTCTTGCAGAAGACTTGAGTTAGTTCCCACCACCCACATTGTGTCTTAGGACTTCTTTTATCTCCGGTTTCCGAGGTTCTGATATGTTCTTCTGGCCTTTGAAGGCACTGACATGGAGGTATATATACACTCAATTGTCCTTAGAAGACACATCTATCTCCAAGACAATTCAACTTCTTGTTGCAAGCCTTGAAGAGAAGTTTCCTTACCTTACAGCCTGATCATAGAAAGTTCCAGAATCATCAGGCACAACCTCAGGTGTTTGTTGTCTTTCTTCAGGTTCTTCCACTTCTTCCTCAGATTCTAAGAGAAAAGTATGTAAAAGAATTATCACTCTAAATCCACAAATTTCTTAATTTAGTTTCTAATATAGACACAAAGAAAAACACAGTAAAGAAAGCAGGACAATTTGGTTAAGTCAAGGCATAAGACTTTAAGGGGAAAATTAAACATTAAGAATTCCAGAGGTCCTGAGTTCAATTCCCAGTAACCACATGGTGGCTCACAATTGTAATGAGATCTGGTGCTCTCTTCTGGCCTGCAGGCATACATGCAGACAGAAAGCTCTGTTTCCTGTGTGACAAGAATGTGATGAGCCAATTTACTGCTCCTGTCAGATGCCTTTCCTGCCTGTTCTCATGCCCCCCCTCTACATGATTGGCTTGTCCCCCTTGAATTGTGAGCCAATAACCCCTTTCTTCCCAAAGCTGTGGCATTTTATCATAGCAAGAGAAACTGAGATGTCTGCCGCAGGGTATTCTGGGATGGGGTAGGAAAGGTTACTTTGCCCTGGGCTCAGCCTGTCGTCTGTCTTAGCTGAGAAAACCAGAGACACAGGAGTGAAAAGCAACAGAGCACCCGTGTTCTCTACAAAGGTCACCCTGGAAGGCTCATGCGGCAAAGTGAACTAGGAGACTATAGAACAAGCTGGCGGTCAATCCAGTCCACGCCCACTGCTGGTCATGTGGTTCTCATCAGGGTGGCCTACACCCATAATAAAAACAGTGCGTCTGGGAATCTCTCAAATCTATACCCTCAAAAGTGACTCCCTTTCCCCAGGAGATGCAATTAACAGCAACAAAGACTAATACAAAATTTCTTCTCAGAAAGAAAATGTCAGACTTTGGGAGGAACACTGGAACAAGGTCAATAAACTGAGTAAAAGAAAAGCAAAAGCCACACTTGCTTAGACCATGCACCTGCAGTAGGTCGGCTACCCTGCCTTGTCAGCTGAGCACCTAGCTAGCCATTCTAGAGCTGGGTGGGTGGAGACTGTTCCCCAGGTCTGACTGCGCACTCCACTCGGCCCTTTCTCCAGCCATCATCTACGCGTCACCACCAGCACAGAGCTTTAGAACAGCAATCCCTGCAGAGCACAGGCTGTCACCTGAACTGCCCATTCTACCTGGGAAGGGCTGTGCTCCTTTCGCCGCCACTCCGCAGCACAGGTGTGCCAGGCTTTCTGCGTGGCGCTCTGCACTGAGCCGGGCTAATTGGCTTGCTTCTGACTCAGGAGAAACTAACTATTCACATTAATTAGGTAGGATAAGCACTGCAGATCCCCATGCTTTGAAAATACACACTGTAACACAGAGCATACTGGTAAATT